>NC_039518.1:1774300-2074300 GCF_003672135.1 Ooceraea biroi | reverse complement strand
CATCTGCGATTCTCTTTTGAAACGTGAGGAAAATGATCGATTTTTGAAACGTATGATAACAGGCGACGAAAAATGGATCGTCTACAACAACGTCAAACGAAAAAGATGGTGGAGCAAGCGTGATGAACCTGCTGAAAGCACTTGAAAAGCAGATATTCACCAAAGAAAGATTATGCTGTCAGTCTGGTGGGACTGTGTATTTTGAGCTGCTTGCAAGGAATCAAACCATTAATTCAGACGTATACTGTCGTCAACTGGATAAATTAAATGATGCCATCAAACAGAAACGTCGAGAATTGGTGAATCGCAAAGGTGTTGTGTTTCACCATGATAACGCTAGACCACGTACAAGTTTGGTCACTCGTGAAAAATTGTTGCAGCTTGGATGGGACGTGTTACCATGATGTTACCACATCCACCATATTCGCCAGACCTGGCACCATCAGATTACCATTCGTTTCGTTCTTTGCAAAACGCCTTGAATGGTAAAACCTTTACTGCCGATGAGGATATGAAATCGTTGTTGGAATTGTTTTTTGCTGAAAAAGATAAGAACTTTTTTGAGCGCGGAATCATGAAGTTGCCTGAAAAATGGCAAAAGATAATCAAACAAAATGGACAATATATTGTGTCATAAAGTTTTTGTTTCCCATGAAAAATTCGCCTTTTATTTATATTTAAAAAAACGCAATTACTTTTTGGCCAACCCAATATATGGTGAAGATGCTTTAAAACTGCGGCAGTGTCAAAATTGGTTTGCTAAATTTCGATCTGGAGATTTTAATGTGAAAGATGCACCACGCTCAGGAAGGCCAATCGAAATTGACGATGGCAAAATAAAGGCACTGATCGATTCGAATCGGCGTTTAACGACACGAGAGATTGCTGAGAATCTTAACATATCGAAATCGAGTGTTGAGAACCATTCAAAACGACTTGGATACATTAGTAAGCTCGATATTTGGGTACCACATGAGCTCAAAGAAATTCATCTCACTAAGCGTATTGTTGACATCTGCGATTCTCTTTTGAAACGTGAGGAAAATGATCGATTTTTGAAACGTATGATAACAGGCGACGAAAAATGGATCGTCTACAACAACGTCAAACGAAAAAGATGGTGGAGCAAGCGTGATGAACCTGCTGAAAGCACTTGAAAAGCAGATATTCACCAAAGAAAGATTATGCTGTCAGTCTGGTGGGACTGTGTATTTTGAGCTGCTTGCAAGGAATCAAACCATTCATTCAGACGTATACTGTCGTCAACTGGATAAATTAAATGATGCCATCAAACAGAAACGTCGAGAATTGGTGAATCGCAAAGGTGTTGTGTTTCACCATGATAACGCTAGACCACGTACAAGTTTGGTCACTCGTGAAAAATTGTTGCAGCTTGGATGGGACGTGTTACTACATTCACCATATTCGCCAGACTTGGCACCATCAGATTACCATTCGTTTCGTTCTTTGCAAAACGCCTTGAATGGTAAAACCTTTACTGCCGATGAGGATATGAAATCGTTGTTGGAATTGTTTTTTGCTGAAAAAGATAAGAACTTTTTTGAGCGCGGAATCATGAAGTTGCCTGAAAAATGGCAAAAGATAATCAAACAAAATGGACAATATATTGTGTCATAAAGTTTTTGTTTCCCATGAAAAATTCGCCTTTTATTTATATTTAAAAAAACGCAATTACTTTTTGGCCAACCCAATATATGGCGAAGATGCTTTAAAACTGCGGCAGTGTCAAAATTGGTTTGCTAAATTTCGATCTGGAGATTTTAATGTGAAAGATGCACCATGCTCAGGAAGACCAATCGAAATTGATGGCAAAATAAAGGCACTGATCGATTCGAATCGGCGTTTAACGACACGAGAGATTGCTGAGAATCTTAACATATCGAAATCGAGTGTTGAGAACCATTCAAAACGACTTGGATACATTAGTAAGCTCGATATTTGGGTACCACATGAGCTCAAAGAAATTCATCTCACTAAGCGTATTGTTGACATCTGCGATTCTCTTTTGAAACGTGAGGAAAATGATCGATTTTTGAAACGTATGATAACAGGCGACGAAAAATGGATCGTCTACAACAACGTCAAACGAAAAAGATGGTGGAGCAAGCGTGATGAACCTGCTGAAAGCACTTGAAAAGCAGATATTCACCAAAGAAAGATTATGCTGTCAGTCTGGTGGGACTGTGTATTTTGAGCTGCTTGCAAGGAATCAAACCATTAATTCAGACGTATACTGTCGTCAACTGGATAAATTAAATGATGCCATCAAACAGAAACGTCGAGAATTGGTGAATCGCAAAGGTGTTGTGTTTCACCATGATAACGCTAGACCACGTACAAGTTTGGTCACTCGTGAAAAATTGTTGCAGCTTGGATGGGACGTGTTACTACATTCACCATATTCGCCAGACTTGGCACCATCAGATTACCATTCGTTTCGTTCTTTGCAAAACGCCTTGAATGGTAAAACCTTTACTGCCGATGAGGATATGAAATCGTTGTTGGAATTGTTTTTTGCTGAAAAAGATAAGAACTTTTTTGAGCGCGGAATCATGAAGTTGCCTGAAAAATGGCAAAAGATAATCAAACAAAATGGACAATATATTGTGTCATAAAGTTTTTGTTTCCCATGAAAAATTCGCCTTTTATTTATATTTAAAAAAACGCAATTACTTTTTGGCCAACCCAATATATGGCGAAGATGCTTTAAAACTGCGGCAGTGTCAAAATTGGTTTGCTAAATTTCGATCTGGAGATTTTAATGTGAAAGATGCACCATGCTCAGGAAGACCAATCGAAATTGATGGCAAAATAAAGGCACTGATCGATTCGAATCGGCGTTTAACGACACGAGAGATTGCTGAGAATCTTAACATATCGAAATCGAGTGTTGAGAACCATTCAAAACGACTTGGATACATTAGTAAGCTCGATATTTGGGTACCACATGAGCTCAAAGAAATTCATCTCACTAAGCGTATTGTTGACATCTGCGATTCTCTTTTGAAACGTGAGGAAAATGATCGATTTTTGAAACGTATGATAACAGGCGACGAAAAATGGATCGTCTACAACAACGTCAAACGAAAAAGATCGTGGAGCAAGCGTGATGAACCTGCTGAAAGCACTTGAAAAGCAGATATTCACCAAAGAAAGATTATGCTGTCAGTCTGGTGGGACTGTGTATTTTGAGCTGCTTGCAAGGAATCAAACCATTAATTCAGACGTATACTGTCGTCAACTGGATAAATTAAATGATGCCATCAAACAGAAACGTCGAGAATTGGTGAATCGCAAAGGTGTTGTGTTTCACCATGATAACGCTAGACCACGTACAAGTTTGGTCACTCGTGAAAAATTGTTGCAGCTTGGATGGGACGTGTTACCATGATGTTACCACATCCACCATATTCGCCAGACCTGGCACCATCAGATTACCATTCGTTTCGTTCTTTGCAAAACGCCTTGAATGGTAAAACCTTTACTGCCGATGAGGATATGAAATCGTTGTTGGAATTGTTTTTTGCTGAAAAAGATAAGAACTTTTTTGAGCGCGAAATCTTGAAGTTGCCTGAAAAATGGCAAAAGATAATCAAACAAAATGGACAATATATTGTTTAATAAAGTTTTTGTTTCCCATGAAAAATTCGCCTTTTATTTATATAAAAAAAAACGCAATTACTTTTTGGCCAACCCAATATTTATAAAATATGTAATTTTTTTTTAAGAAAACACATTAAAAATATTTGCTGATAGCGGTGGTTTCTAATATTATTGATACGCTACTTGCCGCCCGAAGACATGGCGGATCGGCTGAAAAAGATCAAAGGTGCCGACGCTCTTTGTCCCTACTGTATATCATTATACTGTGGTTAAATGGGTAACAGGTGATGCAATTCTAAGCACAAAATGTCCAGTGATTATGTGTCCGGAAATGCGTCGCTATGGAGATACAACGTCACAAAGTTTGCGTACAGTGTGCGACCGCCGCGAAACCATCCCCACCGCTACTGCCGCGTGCTGCAAATGCACGCGATCTGGCATCACTGCTCTGCACACATCGCACAATCCGCTCCTGACGGAGCGTCATGGCGTACACCAACGCTGAGAGGACCGACATGCTTCTTGTGTTGGGAGAATGCAGGGGAAACGGTCGGGCCGCAGTGCGAAGATACCATGAAAAGTTTCCTAATCGTCGGCTGCCCGATCGACGGACATTTCTAAACACTGATCGGCATCTTCGGGAGAGCGGATGTTTTCGTCCATTGAGAAGTGATGCTGGTCGTCCGCGCACCACACGAACCGAGGAGATGGAGGAACGGGTGCTGGATTTAGTCGCTGCAGAGCCCAGTACGAGTACCAGGAGGGTCGGATTACAGGTGGGTGTTGTGTGCATAACAGGTCGTACAGTACAGTACAGTTGAGTTGGTGCAGTTCATGCACTGTACTAAGTTCAGTGTACTGCAGTTCTTACTTCAGCAATTACTGTACTGTAATTCATCCATACTGATAGGTACAGGAAGATCACATGGCTGTTGGAGGGACTGGCACGAACAGCAGCCGTACCCCTACCATCTGCAGAAGGTCCAAGGGCTCCAACCCGGAGATGCAGAACACAGACTAGTGTTTTGCAGATGGCTGTTGCGAAAATGTGCTACGGATTTAGCGTTCCTGGCAAGGATTCTGTGGACAGACAAAGCGTGTTTCACGCGAGATGGAATCGTCAATCTCTACAACCTCCACGAGTGGGCAGAAGAACAGCCGCATGCACTGCGAGAGGCACATAATCAACGGCAGCTCTCCATCAACGTCTGGGCTGGGATAATGGGGGACTTTCTTCTCGGGCCCTATGAGCTTCCTCCACGGCTGACAGGAGCAGGGTACCTGAACTTCTTGCAGAACCAGCTGGACCAGTTGTTGATGGATGCTCTCGATGATGTTCCCTTGGCAGTGCGTAGACGTACGTGGTTCATGCACGACGGTGCACCACCGCACTTCAGCGTCGACGTACGTCAATGGCTTCATCGACGATTTCCATATCAGTGGGTTGGTAGAGGACCTGATGCACCCGTTCCGTGGCCTGCCCGTTCACCAGACCTGAATCCTGTAGACTTCTACCTCTGGGGTCACATGAAAGAACTTGTGTACGCAACACCGGTGGAAACTCGAGACGGTTTGTGGCAGCGAGTGCAAAAAGCAGCAGATGCCGTCCGAAACGGTCCGAGTGTCTTCGAGCGCGTTCGGGCATCGACCCACCGCCGAGCCATTGCGTGCATTCGCTCCGGTGGAAAGCATTTCGAGCATTTATTGTAAATTGCCACAAGAAGTAATAAAAATCGCATACTCTGTACACAGCATTTCCTTAGCACATTACTGGACATGGTCAAATGGGGCAAACTTTGTGACGTTGTATCTCCATAACGACGCATTTCCGGACACATAATCATTAGACATTTTGTGCTTAGAATTGCATCACCTGTTACGCATTTAATGTTGGCTGTCGAATTTTGTTACACCCTGTATATAGAGTAGCATGCAACGTAGTGCATCCAAATCTTTATTAATGGGGGACATCACTGTAACGGTTTCAAAAAATCAATTTTTTTCTTTGTTTGCATTTGCAATATTTTTTTATTTCTCTAGATATATTATTGTACAAATTTGCGCTTGTTACTTTGTAAACCTGATTGAGAAATAAATATTGCGATGTACATATAATATATGTATGTATAAAATAAATATTTTATAAAATTTCATTCTAACATAGAAAAACCGAGAGAGCCTTAATTATCTTGCAAAAGCATCACGCGAATAATTTAATATGAGATAAGAAAATATTTTATTAAATACAATATTTTATTGAAATAGCCAAATATAAATTAGAAAACTTACACTCTTATGGGTCTTAATTTATAATTATTGAAAATGAGCAAAGTACAAAAGAGAAAGAACCCTCCGTACATCTCTATATACACAACGTATCAATCAAATTCAACTTCTCTACGCAACTATACTTTCAACCATTTGCTTTCAATTGTGCGCTTAATTAATGTGCTTCATATTACCTCTGCTGGAGTTATCTTAAGGTTTAATCCATGAAACATTCTACGTATCTCTAATCATAATAATTTACCAAATATATGTACAGTTTACCGAACAGTCCGCTATTTCCCTCCGAGCGATTCTTCCTCGTAATTTCTTTTTCTATTCTTGCGACTGTTCTTCCTACGTCATCTAACTTCCTTGGATGGAATCTTCGATCGGACGAGATCCCAAGTTATCAGGGAAGCGTTTGATCTTGTGCACAAATCCATGATGACTTGGGCATTTCTCATGTCGTGCATTACTCCTAAGCAGGTTCCCGTCGCCATGTTATAAATAGGCGTGCCATTCTATATAACAATAAATAAAATTTTAATAATTGTGATGATAATTGTTGGGTAAAAAAGATACAAGTGTTCCGAATTTTGCATATTATTATACGCTAGTTGTAAAAAATAATATTAATAAATTGATAAATACTTGATAAAAAATAATATTAAGGTCTTACAAAACGTTTGTGACGCCAGTCTTGGCCTCCGCCCATTTCGTGGCACTTCCCGAGTTTGGCAGTCTTTTCAGTGCCTTCCATGCAAAGCATTTGTCCAAGCACCAGTTCATTCTTATCAGTCTCGTACCACATCTGTGGAACGAAAGTTATTAGAAACATTTAATGTAACATTTCATCCATTTCATGATGGCTTACTTGTGATTTAATTCTCAAACACGGCATCAAAATCAGCTTCGAGCCTTTGGTCTTGATGTCTTTTTCACTTTGGATACAGAGCGCGGAATTTGATAATCTGATTTGATAATGGTCGGTATAATTCCTCTTTCTCGAGTGCCAAGGCTGCATCGGCCTTTGCTCGAGTTTCGACCATTTATCCTTCAGCCGCCTCTCCGTGTCGTCCGGCAACGTTAGTTCAGGGTAAACCATCTTCAGGTACCAACCGAAAGTCTTGCACTTTAATTTTTGACGTAGCGCCACTCGTTCCGAGATATCGCCGTAATCGATCGCTTTAACGTTCTTGAGAAAGTAATCCTTGTACTCGTCCATCCACACATGTGCAACGCGCAAGGAATTCTTCAACATGGTATCATGCGGATCGTCTGAACCATACGGTCGCCTTCTCCTAAACACATGACCTACCCGTGAACAAGGTATCAGCTCGATACTACCGCCACACATCCATATCTGAGAAGAGATAAATAATTAATAATTTGATTAATATATTAATATTAGGAGTGTGATTTAGTTTTGAGGGTTTTGCAACAGATGGCTGTAGTGTCAATTTGTTCCAATAGCTGTTTCCGATAACTGTTGTTTCTTAGTGTTGACATTATCCATGACATTTAGTAGCATTATAGCAATAGATGCAATAACAGTCGTGTTTATATCATCGTAAAAATGCAACTTCCGAAACAGCATTTTCCACATGCGTTGCTTTTGTTTTTTAATCGAAAGAAAACTGCGGCTGACGGTTATAGAATTCTTGTGGAAACTTATAGTGATTCTGCCACATCAATTAAGACGTGTGAATACTGGTTTAGACGCTTTAAAAGTGGTGATACTGATGTGAAGGACAAAGAACGCTCGGGACAACCAAGAAAGCTTGAAAATGCAGATTTGCAAGCATTATTGGACGAAAATCCAACACAATCCACTTCAGAACTTGCCAGAGCATTAAATGTTGATCGTACAACAGTTACCAAACATTTACATGAAATGGGAAAAATTCAGAAGGAAGGGAAATGGGTTCGACATCAATTATCGGAAAGTGCCATTTGAACATTTGCATTTCGTTAATCGCCAGGCAAAAAAAGAAGAGTCTTTTGTCTCGGATTATTACTGGGGATGAAAAGTGCATCTATTTTGATAATCCCAAATGCAGAAAATCATGGGTGGATCCAGGCGAACCATCAACATCCACTCCGAGACGCAATATTCACGGTTGAAAAGTAATGCTCTGTATTTGGTGGGATAGTGTACTACGAGCTGTTAAATCCGCACGAGACTGTCACGGCTGATCGTTATCGACACCAATTGTACAAGTTGAAGCAAGCATTGGACCAAAAACGACCACCAATTGCGAGTAAACGACGGAAAGTGATTCTTCTTCGTGACAACGCTCGACCTCACGTTGCGTTATCAGTGAAAGAAACACTATTAGAGCTTGAATGGCAATTCTTCTCCGGACATTGCTCCATGCGATTATTATTTGTTCCGGTCGATGCAATACGCTTCAGAGGATACACACTTTCATAATTTGGAAGAAGTGCGAAAATTCGTCGACGAATGGATCAACTCAAAAGAAGAGTCATTTTATCGTCGTGGAATCCATTTCTTGCCAGAGCATTAAATGTTGATCGTACAACAGTTACCAAACATTTACATGAAATGGGAAAAATGAAGAAAGAAGGGAAATGGGTTCGACATCAATTATCGGAAAGTGCCATTTGAACATTTGCATTTCGTTGATCGCCGGGCAAAAAAAGAAGAGTCTTTTGTCTCGGATTGTTACTGGGGATGAAAAGTGGATCTATTTTGATAATCCGAAACGCGGAAAATCTTGGGTGGATCCAGGCGAACCATCAACATCCACTCCGAGACGCAATATTCACGGTTGAAAAGTAATGCTCTGTATTTGGTGGGATAGTGTACTACGAGCTGTTAAATCCGCACGAGACTGTCACGGCTGATCGTTATCGACACCAATTGTACAAGTTGAAGCAAGCATTGGACGAAAAACGACCACCAATTGCGAGCAAACGACGGAAAGTCATTCTTCTTCGGGACAACGCTCGACCTCACGTTGCGTTATCAGTGAACAAACACTATTAGAGCTTGAATGGAAAGTCTTCTCCGGACATTGCTCCATGCGATTATTATTTGTTCCGGTCGATGCAACACGCTTCAGAGGATACACACTTTGATAATTTGGAAGAAGTGCGAAAATTCGTCGACGAATGGATCAACTCAAAAGAAGAGTCATTTTATCGTCGTGGAATCCATCTCTTGCCAGAGCATTAAATGTTGATCGTACAACAGTTACCAAACATTTACATGAAATGGGAAAAATGAAGAAAGAAGGGAAATGGGTTCGACATCAATTATCGGAAAGTGCCATTTGAACATTTGCATTTCGTTAATCGCCAGGCAAAAAAAGAAGAGTCTTTTGTCTCGGATTATTACTGGGGATGAAAAGTGCATCTATTTTGATAATCCCAAATGCAGAAAATCATGGGTGGATCCAGGCGAACCATCAACATCCACTCCGAGACGCAATATTCACGGTTGAAAAGTAATGCTCTGTATTTGGTGTGATAGTGTACTATGAGCTGTTAAATCCGCACGAGACTGTCACGGCTGATCGTTATCGACACCAATTGTACAAGTTGAAGCAAGCATTGGACGAAAAACGACCACCAATTGCGAGCAAACGACGGAAAGTCATTCTTCTTCGGGACAACGCTCGACCTCACGTTGCGTTATCAGTGAACAAACACTATTAGAGCTTGAATGGAAAGTCTTCTCCGGACATTGCTCCATGCGATTATTATTTGTTCCGGTCGATGCAACACGCTTCAGAGGATACACACTTTGATAATTTGGAAGAAGTGCGAAAATTCGTCGACGAATGGATCAACTGAAAAGAAGAGTCATTTTATCGTGGTGGAATCCATCTCTTGCCAGAGCATTAAATGTTGATCGTACAACAGTTACCAAACATTTACATGAAATGGGAAAAATGAAGAAAGAAGGGAAATGGGTTCGACATCAATTATCGGAAAGTGCCATTTGAACATTTGCATTTCGTTGATCGCCGGGCAAAAAAAGAAGAGTCTTTTGTCTCGGATTATTACTGGGGATGAAAAGTGCATCTATTTTGATAATCCCAAATGCAGAAAATCATGGGTGGATCCAGGCGAACCATCAACATCCACTCCGAGACGCAATATTCACGGTTGAAAAGTAATGCTCTGTATTTGGTGGGATAGTGTACTACGAGCTGTTAAATCCGCACGAGACTGTCACGGCTGATCGTTATCGACACCAATTGTACAAGTTGAAGCAAGCATTGGACGAAAAACGACCACCAATTGCGAGCAAACGACGGAAAGTGATTCTTCTTCGGGACAACGCTCGACCTCACGTTGCGTTATCAGTGAACAAACACTATTAGAGCTTGAATGGAAAGTCTTCTCCGGACATTGCTCCATGCGATTATTATTTGTTCCGGTCGATGCAACACGCTTCAGAGGATACACACTTTGATAATTTGGAAGAAGTGCGAAAATTCGTCGACGAATGGATCAACTGAAAAGAAGAGTCATTTTATCGTGGTGGAATCCATCTCTTGCCAGAGCATTAAATGTTGATCGTACAACAGTTACCAAACATTTACATGAAATGGGAAAAATGAAGAAAGAAGGGAAATGGGTTCGACATCAATTATCGGAAAGTGCCATTTGAACATTTGCATTTCGTTGATCGCCGGGCAAAAAAAGAAGAGTCTTTTGTCTCGGATTGTTACTGGGGATGAAAAGTGGATCTATTTTGATAATCCGAAACGCGGAAAATCTTGGGTGGATCCAGGCGAACCATCAACATCCACTCCGAGACGCAATATTCACGGTTGAAAAGTAATGCTCTGTATTTGGTGGGATAGTGTACTATGAGCTGTTAAATCCGCACGAGACTGTCACGGCTGATCGTTATCGACACCAATTGTACAAGTTGAAGCAAGCATTGGACCAAAACCGACCACCAATTGCGAGTAAACGACGGAAAGTGATTCTTCTTCGGGACAACGCTCGACCTCACGTTGCGTTATCAGTGAACAAACACTATTAGAGCTTGAATGGCAAGTCTTCTCCGGACATTGCTCCATGCGATTATTATTTGTTCCGGTCGATGCAACACGCTTCAGAGGATACACACTTTGATAATTTGGAAGAAGTGCGAAAATTCGTCGACGAATGGATCAACTGAAAAGAAGAGTCATTTTATCGTGTTGGAATCCATCTCTTGCCAGAGCATTAAATGTTGATCGTACAACAGTTACCAAACATTTACATGAAATGGGAAAAATGAAGAAAGAAGGGAAATGGGTTCGACATCAATTATCGGAAAGTGCCATTTGAACATTTGCATTTCGTTGATCGCCGGGCAAAAAAAGAAGAGTCTTTTGTCTCGGATTGTTACTGGGGATGAAAAGTGCATCTATTTTGATAATCCGAAACGCAGAAAATCATGGGTGGATCCAGGCGAACCATCAACATCCACTCCGAGACGCAATATTCACGGTTCAAAAGTAATGCTCTGTATTTGGTGGGATAGTGTACTACGAGCTGTTAAATCCGCACGAGACTGTCACGGCTGATCGTTATCGACACCAATTGTACAAGTTGAAGCAAGCATTGGACCAAAACCGACCACCAATTGCGAGTAAACGACGGAAAGTGATTCTTCTTCGTGACAACGCTCGACCTCACGTTGCGTTATCAGTGAAACAAACACTATTAGAGCTTGAATGGCAAGTCTTCTCCGGACATTGCTCCATGCGATTATTATTTGTTCCGGTCGATGCAACACGCTTTAGAGGATACACACTTTGATAATTTGGAAGAAGTGCGAAAATTCGTCGACGAATGGATCAACTGAAAAGAAGAGTCATTTTATCGTGGTGGAATCCTTCTCTTGCCAGAAAGATGGGAAAAAGTTATAGAAAACGAAGGAAAATATTTTGATGAAGGTATTCATTCATTATCATATTTAAATACATGCGTTTTTGAGCAAAAAAAACCCTCAAAACTAAATCACACCCCTAATACATATTAATAATATATTAATAACATGACGCGGATACAAGACAAATTTAAAGAGAATAACCCTCAAAACTACTTACCCGAAATGATATCTCGAGATTCTCTCCACCCCAAACATCCATACCGGTGTCGTATTCCCCTATCTTCGCGAAATATTCTCTATCAATAGCAAATAATCCCCCAGCCATTGTTGGTGACCTGTTCGGTGAGAGATACTTTCATTTACGGAAAGAACAGTTACTCACATGCGACGAATAAAAATATCTTACTTGATAGGCTTCACGAAATCATCGTCACGTTTCAATGTACCAACCGGCAAATTGTCCCATTTAAAGTGGAGGCCCCAGTTGAATCCACCTCTCACCAACGGGCTGCCGGTGTATTGGAAAGTATCCGCGTTTATAATATCGATCACTGGCATGGGCACGATGGTTCTCGAGCGCGCGATTCTCGAGAGAAGTGGTTCTATCCACATCTCGTTCACTTCAATATGACTGTCCAGGAAGACCAGTACCTCGCCGGTTGCCCTCCTTGCCCCGAACACGCGCGCTCTGATCAGACCTTCCCTCTTCTCCGTCTTAAATAACTGCACTTTCGCGTCGAAATTGCTCTTAATATACGTCCCCACTTTCTCATGTAGCTCATCGCTGTCGCTGTAATCGTTCACCAGAATGATCTCGTGCAGGAGCGTCGCTGGTGTTCTCTCGATTACAGAGTGCAGGGACCGCAGCAGTGTCATGTAGTGCTCGTTGTAGAAGCAGATAATTATACTGGCAGTCGGCAAACCGTCGGGATACTTTTGCAGTCGGCACAGCTTGTGCCTGGTGTCCGGTACGGCCCTTCGTACGCCTAGGTTATCGGACACCAGAACGTTGAAGGCGTAAGTCTTGTATCCCGCGTCCCTCTTCTGCTGGTCTTCCAAATTCTTCACCATACCGATCTCATCCAGACCTGCCAAAAAGTGTTAGTTAGTCCGAGTTGCGGTCTTAAGTTTGGCAGGTTGATACTTGGTTGGATCGAGGCTGCAATACCTTGATCCAAGCTAATTGCAGGCTTCACTGGGATGGGCTGCAATTGCTGTAGAAGCAGGTCGTCGTGATCCTTGCTGCTTCTCAAGTTGTAGACCCTCTTGTCGACCGAAGCCTGTTTCTCACTGCGGAGGACGTTGCTGTTTCGTAACACGAGTTCCCTGCCGACATTCTCCTCGCGAATGGAAACGCCCGGGCCCGACGTGGGGTTGGTGACGATCGTGTTTTGCGACAGTCTTGAGTACAGGTACAGGCTGAATGCCCATGTCAACGAGGCTATCACTATCCCCGACAAGAACGACACGTATCTCGTCGACATCATCTGCGTCAGAAGGATCAATGAGTTCGTAAACTATTTCTTTGAGATCAGGCCACTTTTGCATCGGGTGTATCGTGATACGATTAAGCATCGCTTTTACTCACCGCTACCAAATGGCTTAATTACGGATGTCAATTAGACTCTCGCATCTCGCGCGAATAGCGATGCTCAGTTGACAGCCGGTTGCACGTCAGTGCACGCTGTCATTTTTTTATTCCTCTGATTACTAGGAATACCCGAGAGCAGACACCGCTTCCTGGCTAGCCCCTATTCCAGGCTAAATTTAAAAATAAAAGATCTGTTATCGATTATTATCGATAATTCCTGTCATTTGAAACACGTGATGATGTACGTACATACTCAATCTAACCACTTGCGTGACTGCTAAAGCAGGCAGTGAAGTTGGCAGTTGACACTTTACATTAGAGTGAGAAGAGTAAATTGCCTCTAGAGCTTTGTTATTCTATTTTATGTGCAGGTGTCGAAATTTGCTATATAAGCAAATGACAATATATATATATAAATATATATGTATATATAACTAAGAACAAATATATATATATATATATAGGCAAAGACAAATATATATAACTAACGCTGAATTCATGGCTGTAGTCCAGTTGCTCTTCCAAATGCTTTAAAACACTTTCTATCCTTTTCCTTCTTTTAAATAAAAAGCCTGACACTAAACCTAATCCCTAGAACTTGAATATATCTAAATAAAAATCCCTAGTTAGTAAAATTATATATATGTATACAGACGATCAGCGTTCAAACTATCTGAAAAGGTAATATCAAAGATGCTATGATTCGTGTGGAAACCTACGTGCTAAATTTATAAATAGCGCGTCTGAGGTTTCCCCAAAAGTTGTATTATTTATACAATCAAAGAATTCCAGATCTAGATCCTGTCGGAGGTGCGACAGCCACCTTGCATCTGTTATTCTATAAAAAACGCTTAAAATACACACTTCCTGAGCTAATGCAGCTAGTTCAGCTATACAGATTAGGCATCTTTAAATTAAATGTCTAGATATTCGAGTATCATGACTCTTGATTAAAATAATTCAGACAAAGCACAAACAGATCGATATGAATTAATTTAAAATAAATAGAAAAAACGAATAATTGTTCCAAATCCAAAGAAGGAAGATAAAACATTTGAGGGTACGTCTCTATTATATAACTTGAGCATTTTACAATATTATAATCATTTCTTATGTTTTATCTTCTTCACCGATAAGATACTCGCGGACTGTCGCAGCCAGTCGCAGCTTCATCAGTTCATCGTTCAAACGATAGACATCTGACAGTGTAAATCAATCAAATAATTGTTCTTTATGCATATCGTGCCACTGAAATAGTCAATATAACAAACCAAAGGTTTAAAAAACTTCTTTACTATTATTCTTAAGGGGATGCTAGAGTTGCTAGTGAACTATTATTTCACTATAGCGATGGTAATTGCAGTTTCGAAAATTCACTTTATTGCTTGTGCAGAATAAAAAATCCTTTTCCACAAATGAAGTATAGATAGAAAGAAAATCCGCTCTACAGGACTTTATATTCAAAATGGAAAAAAGTTAAAAACTTGCATTTGTCTTTTCTAACTCTTTTCCATTTTGAATATAAAGTCCTGTAGAGCGGGCTTTCTATCTATACTTCATTTGTGGAAAAGGATTTTTTATTCTGCACAAGCAATAAAGAGAATTTTCGAAACTGCAATTACCATCGCTATAGTGAACTATTTTTTCACTATAGCGATGGTAATTGCAGTTTCGAAAATTCACTTTATTGCTTGTGCAGAATAAAAAATCCTTCTCCACAAATGAAGTATAGATAGAAAGAAGCCCGCTCTACAGGACTTTATATTCAAAATGGAAAAAAGTTAAAAACTTGCATTTGTCTTTTCTAACTTTTTTCCATTTTGAATATAAAGTCCTGTAGAGCGGACTTTCTTTCTATCTGTACTTCATTTGTGGAAAAGGATTTTTTATTCTGCACAAGCAATAAAGAGAATTTTCGAAACTGCAATTACCATCGCTATAGTGACAAAATAGTTCACTAGCAACTCCAGGATCACCTTAAGGGAAAGCTGGAGTTGCTAGTGAACTATTTTGTCACTATAGCGATGGTAATTGCAGTTTCGAAAATTCACTTTATTGCTTGTGCAGAATAAAAAATCCTTTTCCACAAATGAAGTACAGATAGAAAGAAAGTCCGCTCTACAGGACTTTACATTCAAAATGGAAAAAAGTTAAAAACTTGCATTTGTCTTTTCTAACTTTTTTCCATTTTGAATATAAAGTCCTGTAGAGCGGATTTTCTTTCTATCTATACTTCATTTGTGGAGAAGGATTTTTTATTCTGCACAAGCAATAAAGTGAATTTTCGAAACTGCAATTACCATCGCTATAGTGACAAAATAGTTCACTAGCAACTCCAGCTTTCCCTTAAGGTGATCCTGGAGTTGCTAGTGAACTATTTTGTCACTATAGCGATGGTAATTGCAGTTTCGAAAATTCACTTTATTGCTTGTGCAGAATAAAAAATCCTTTTCCACAAATGAAGTACAGATAGAAAGAAAGTCCGCTCTACAGGACTTTACATTCAAAATGGAAAAAAGTTAAAAACTTGCATTTGTCTTTTCTAACTTTTTTCCATTTTGAATATAAAGTCCTGTAGAGCGGATTTTCTTTCTATCTATACTTCATTTGTGGAGAAGGATTTTTTATTCTGCACAAGCAATAAAGTGAATTTTCGAAACTGCAATTACCATCGCTATAGTGAACTATTTTGTCACTATAGCGATGGTAATTGCAGTTTCGAAAATTCTCTTTATTGCTTGTGCAGAATAAAAAATCCTTTTCCACAAATGAAGTTAGGTAGAAAGAAAGTCCGCTCTACAGGACTTTACATTCAAAATGGAAAAAAGTTAAAAACTTGCATTTGTCTTTTCTAACTCTTTTCCATTTTGAATATAAAGTCCTGTAGAGCGGGCTTTCTATCTATACTTCATTTGTGGAAAAGGATTTTTTATTCTGCACAAGCAATAAAGAGAATTTTCGAAACTGCAATTACCATCGCTATAGTGACAAAATAGTTCACTAGCAACTCCAACTTTCCCTTAAGGTGATCCTGGAGTTGCTAGTGAACTATTTTGTCACTATAGCGATGGTAATTGCAGTTTCGAAAATTCACTTTATTGCTTGTGCAGAATAAAAAATCCTTTTCCACAAATGAAGTATAGGTAGAAAGAAAGTCCGCTCTACAAGACTTTACATTCAAAATGGAAAAAAGTTAGAAAAGACAAATGCAAGTTTTTAACTTTTTTCCAGTTTGAATACAAAGTCCTGTAGAGAGGACTTTCTTTCTATCTGTACTTCATTTGTGGAAAAGGATTTTTTATCCTGCACAAGCAATAAAGAGAATTTTCGAAACTGCAATTACCATCGCTATAGTGAAAAAATAGTTCACTAGCAACTCCAGCATCCCCTTAACACTCCTGTTCGGCGGTAGTTCAACGGTCTTCCTTGTCACAATATACAGGGTGATTCGTATAAAGTGACCGATGTAATTATTAGTGAAATTTGAAGACACATGAAAAAAGAGTTTATACCGATATGTTTAGTACAAAGGGAAACACCATATAACAGATACGATTATTTTATGAGTAGAGGCGTTGAGGACATTTCAAAGTTAACTTCTTTTTTTTTAATGGGATGCTGTATTTTTTATTTTATAGGATAGTAACCCTTTTTAATATAAATTTGATGATACATTACATAAAAGCATTCAAGGTCAATCAAGGCCAAAAATACATGATAAAATAAAATTCAAATGTATGATCTGTATTTCTGTTCTTCACAATAAATGTTCAAAGTTTTGACCTTGAACTTGACGACACAGATGAATCGTCTTGCTCGTGATATAATCCGTAATATTGAACGGGCACTATGTCTATGTCGATCTGGATATCGTTCATTTAATACTCTTGCAGTTTCAGCTGCATTTTTTCCACATTCACCAAAAGTTATCAAAATGTCTACAAGTTGTGAATTATTGTAATTAGCCATTGCGTTCAGTGCTACGACTAATCTCATACTAAGGCTGCGTCCGCTTTGGCACTCACAACGTTTGTAAGCATCACTTGTCCTTACAATCTTCGTAATAATAACATTATGATAGCAGTTTCCAAAGAAAACACAGCTCATAAACATAGACCTAGACATACTGAGAGCCAAAGCGAACGACAGACGGATATACAGATCATACATTTGAATTTTATTTTATCATGTATTTTTGGCCTTGATTGACCTTGAATGTTTTTATGTAATGTATCATTGAATTGATATTAAAAAGGGCTACTATCCTATAAAATAAAAAATATAGCATCCCATTATAAAAAAGAAGTTGACCTTGAAATGTCCTCAACGCCTCCACTCATAAAATAATCGTATCCGTTATATGGTGTCCCCCTTTGTACTGAACATATCGGTATAAACTCTTTTTTCATATGCTTCAAATTCACTAATAATTAAATCGGTCACTTTATACGAATCACCCTGTATGTACGCAATCGCGAATATAACAATGCTATTACGCATGCACTATTGCGCGTGCGCAAGTCGTCTCCATCTCTCGCACAGAGTGACAGAGCCTATCGAGCAGTGTGCGTTGACAGGTTGCGGCAGAAATAAATATTCTAAAAAAATCACTGTTTGATAACGTTTGTGATCCACGTAGACTGTTCACTTAAATTACAGTAACGTAAAAGTTCTCAGCGCGTTAACGCTCTCGTCTATCTTCGCCGGTGAGCCACGTAATCTTGCATGATTAATTCGTCATAATATTGGTATGCAATCTTCCATGTTATCAGTCTTTAAGCTAATTAGACGCATTTCCGCCCATTCTGTTACATTATATTAATTAAATATTTATCTTCTGCTAGAAAAATATGTTAGCATAATTATTGTGAGATAGAACTCACTGTGTGTACCCACACACATGCATGTAGTTTTGCAAGTGTAAATAAAAAGCTCTTGCTTTACACTAAGTGGACACGTGTCCTAGATTTCAAGTAAATTATCTTTCATACTCGCTGCGAGATAGTGGCTTGCTATAATTATAGTCTTCGGTATGGATCATGCATCGTGTTATCTTTCTCATTACACTATGTTGCAGGAGTGTTAGTGATTCAAGATGTTTTAAATGTAAAAAGCACTTAACAAAATTGAAATTCATGAAGTTTGATGTAAACTAGGAAGTATATTACATACTACACTTTATTACAGAAAAGTACTCACAAAAGCATCAAAATGTCTCTGTATCCTACACTGGAGGACATGAAAGTAGATCACCTGATGAAAGTAAGTGAGGAATTTATATGTGCAAAATTACTTGTGTATAAAAGTAAAAATTTGAATTTTAAATATTACATAATGACAAACATATTAACTGAAGTTGAACATTAAATTGTAGGCTCAGGTGCAGGCAGAGTCACAGTATGTCGTTCCACCGATATCAGCTGGACCTGCAATCCCCTCTGCCCCTACATACGTTCCTTCCGCATCTACTTCACTATATCCATCCTTGGGTGATTACATGGGACTCGAGCTGAACGAAGAGACCATCGTACAGAACATGCCGGAATATGCGCTCGCTACGCGTCCAAGTGCTGATGTATGTCGACGTCACATCGTTGTCCAATTTTAAATTCTTTCTTAAAAAGATATTGATAATCAAGAGATCATCAATATCTCTTGATTATCAATACCCTTTGTAAGGACAAGATTATCAATATCTTTTTAAGAACATATGGTTTCAGATGGTTCTTAGTTCATCAAACATTACGTACGGTCCACTAATGGGAATGATTGCTCCTTTGTCAGGACAATCGCAGGCTTTGCAGAAAGCCCACGTGACAAATGGTATCAGAGAGGTAGATATGTTCTTGCTAGATATTATTCTTATCACTTCGAGTTTGCCAAACAAATAAATTTTAATTAATTTAATCTCAATTTTAATTTTAAATAATCTCATACACGCGCATATATACATTCTGTCAAATAAATACCGGGAAATGTTCAATAAAACACACAATATTGGTTCAATTATCCAAATTTATTTTGTCGCCTTCAAAATAGGCCCCATTTGATGCGATACACTTATGCCAACGAATAATCCAGTCGTCGAAACACTTCCCAGCAAACACAGAATATAACTATTATATATCTCAGAAGTAACACGCAATATAACAGTTGTTATACACTATTAATATTGAGGCTACATAATTTCCTTTTATAACTGTAATATTACTTTGTTTTAAAACTTTATTATAACTGTGTTATTTCCTGGTTATAATAATATAACAGCAATATAAATTGAACATAACACGTGATATTACAAATGCTATATTATTATTACTTTGATGTTATACAACGTGTTATATAGAGATGTTATATTCATTTTATATTATATATATTATAACATATATATTTAAAATGTTGCCTCTTTTCGTTGTTGGTATCCTTGCATTCTTTTCAGTTCTTGCTGGTTCTTTCATCGTGTCAGCGTGTTGTTGCGTGGTATGGAAGTGCTCTCTTTATCCAAGGTAATCCTTAATTTCTAACATTGATTAAAAGTATTATTATAAAGACTAACTATTTGTGCATATATTTTTACTAGTATTCTTTAACTTATTGCAGTTAACCTATGTATATGTAATTAAAATGGTGTAGTAGGTTGTGTATGCAAAAGTCACATTGCAAGAATGCAATACCGGTCGTCTTCACTTCTACGGAACATTTAGAAATGCTTATCATTATCAAATGTACACAACTCTAAAGATTGATAATGAAATTAAGTATTTCTAAATGCTCCGTAGAAGTGGAAATGACTCGGCGTTGCATTCTTGCAATGCGACTTTTGCATCTATTACCATTTTACATATGCATAGATTAACTGCAATAAGTTAAAGAATACTGGTAAAATTATATGTACAAATATTTAGTTTTCTTTATAATATAATACTTATTTTGAATACTTTTAATATTAATGTTACTGTTAGAAAAGATTACCTTGGATAAAGAGAACGCTTCCATAACATGCAACAACACACTGTGTATATTTTATATGTATATGTTTAGAGTGCAAAATATAATGATTAAATATTTATATTTTTCCCTTTCCTCTGGAAAAACTGCATCATTATAATAACTATAGCGTGATTGTTATTGTATATGTTACTGTATTAACTTATATATTTTATACATACTAATTCCAGGAAAGGTCTTTGAATTAATTTCGAGCGAAAGCAAATGAAATAGTTTGTTCTCGCTTAGAATTAATTCAAAGACCTTTTCTGGGATCAGTATGTATAAAATATATATTTTCATTCTACAGTTACTATTCAGTTACAAAAAATATAACAGTAATATAACAATTACATAATTTACATCACGATTATATATGTTATATAAATATTCGCTAACTTTGTTAAGAGTATATAACGTGTTACATACGTATTATATTCACGTTATATAATTGTAACATGTGTGAGTAGGAAATTACTACTAACGTGTATGTAACCTAGTACATCTATGTAATATTGCGTGTTACATTCCGTTTTATTACGGTAATGTAATAGTTATATACCCGTGTTTGCTGGGTTCTTATAGGCACTTTCCGGTATGGCCTTCAGCTCCTTCTGCGAATTTTGTTTAATGGCTTCAATGGACTCGAAACGTCTTCCACGAAGTGGTAATTTGAGTTTGGGGAACAAAAAAAGTCACACGGGGCCATATCTGGCGAATACGGTGCTTGGTCGATGACGTTTGTTGAGTTTTTGGTCAAAAATTCGCGTACAAGGGTCGATGTGTGGGACGGCGCGTTATCATGGTGCAAGATCCAAGCATTGTTCTTCCACAAATCTGGCCTTTTCCGGCGAACATTCTCAAACGCCTCATAACGCCCAGATAATATTGTTTGTTGACTGTTTGCCCCGCCGGAAGGAATTCCGAGTGGACAACACCACGATAGTCGAAGAAAACGGTCAACGTGACTTTGATTTTCGAGCGACTTCGACGTGGTTTTTTCGGCTTCGGCTCGTTATCGAAGCGCCATTCCGAAGCTTGTTGGCTGGTTTGCACGTCAAACTCATAAACCCACGTCTCGCCACCCGTTATGATGCGTTGCATGAATGTAGGATCCGAATTGGCTCGGTCAAGCATGTCTTCAGCAACCCGTTTGCGGTGCTCTTTTTGAGGAAAATTCAGCTCCTTCGGAACAAGCCGTGCCGCGACGCGTCTCATGCCCAACACATCAACTAAAACGGTGCGAACGGATTCGTGAGACATGTCCAGATCCTGAGCCATCTCTCTTAACCCTTCGTGGTCACACTTCTAGAAAATCACGTAATGGTCACATGGGGTCCAATAGACCCCACCAACTTTAAATGGTTGCCGTGTTTACACTATTCATTCAATTTGAATTACAAAATTACATAATAAACTTGAAAACTTGTATAACAAGGAGAAATAGGCTTTTTATGCAAATTTTAATTGTAACATAACTAAAAAAATTCACGAATTTAGAAATCGTGAAAAACCGAGTTTTTCACTAAAAAAATTATAACTTTTTAAATTTTTATTATTTTGCGATACAAATTTAGGGTCATATTGTGGAGATGTAATACTTTAATTTAAAAAATAGTGTTATAATGCACGTTTCAAAAAAGGTATTTATTTTCAGACTTAAAGTGGATCATTTTCGAGATAAATGAAATCTACAATTATGGAAAAATAAGTGTACCCAGATAGCAGAGAGAGTTCAAAAAGAATTCATTTGTCATGTCACCAATTCTGAGTTCATTTTCAGATGCAAAAAGAGTTCTTAGAATTCTGTTGAATTCTTTTTGCATCTGAAAATGAACTCAGAATTCGTGACATACAAGTGAATTCTTTTTGAACTCTCTCTGCTATCTGGGTATTTATATAACATAGAACATTATTATTATTACAAGTATTGTTAATAATTATTTGTATTTTCAATGTCATTCAACAACGAATTTTGAAACTCACGACTCCGTAAATCATCTATAAGTGTAAATAAATGCTTATAACCTTTGTAGAAAAAAATTACTCGGTCTTTAAACTTGCACTTACGTTTTTCCACAGATAATATGTGCGAAAATCACAAAAACAAAATTTTCCAAATTTTTGATACCAGATTACAAGTTGGTCACACAGGGGGTCCGGAAGACCCCAGCACGCGGGAAATGTTATTTGAATAATTGCTATTTCTATACTAGCGCGCTGCGGGCGATACCTAGTATTAGAACGGAAAAAGAGTACTTGAAGCTACCGGTAACTGGCAGTAAAAAGTTAATTTTCAATTTAGAACAGAAAGACATAAAGCCTTAAGCTTTCGTTGGGGTCTTTTGGACCCCGAGTGACCACGAAGGGTTAAGCTTGAATGACGATTTTCCATCACCATTTCCTTACTTTGTCGATGTTTTCGTCAGTCGAAGACGTTGAAGGTCGACCGGAACGAGGCAAGTCTTCAACCACTCTCGGCCTTCTTTGAATGCTTTGTACCACTCGTATGCTCGTGTTTTCGATAAAACTGACTCACCGTGGGCCTTCTCCAACATTTTAACGATTCAGCACAAGAAATTTCATTGGCAACACAAAATCTGAGGCAAACTCTGTTCGATATCTTTATCCATTTTAAAAATCGCAGAGTACACTTGAGGTCGACTAACCTAAGTAACAACTGTAAACAAATTGGTCGACAGATCGCGTCAAAACTCTGTGACAATTAGTTACATTGGTACCAACTTATAGCAAAAAATCTTTTTTCATACCTTTTACACGGGATTTTTAAATGAACATTTCCCGGTATTTATTTGACAGAATGTATATTTCATAAAAAAATTACAATTACCAGATGCTTCATGATTTTTTCGCAGCTAATATTGTGCAAAGATGGAGATGGAAAAGTCGGCGTCAGAGTTCACGCAGTGAACAACGGTATCTTCGTGTGCCTCGTGAGTCAGAATTCTCCGGCGGCGATGGTCGGACTACGTTTTGGCGATCAGATTTTAAGCATCAACGATACTTGCGTCGCCGGGTACACGATGGATCAAGTGCACAAACTTTTCCGCAACGCGAGCACCAATGGGATCAAAGTGGCCGTGCGCGACAGGTCGGTCCGCTAAATTTTCATTTCATTTACATGTAATTCGATTTATAAAGAGACTAATTTTTGTATTAAACAAACACCTGCTTGATTTTGTTGCAGACCTTTCGAGCGTACTGTAACGATGCACAAAGACAGTATGGGATACATCGGATTCCAATTCAAGAATGGCAAAATAATCGCCTTGGTCAAACACTCGTCGGCCGCGCGGAACGGGCTTCTGACCGATCATCAAATACTTGAAATTAATGGAAAGGTTCGCAGAGTGTCGTACTTATTCTACCATGAGCAGTTACTGCTATTATTAATTTACTATTATTTTTAAGTAATAATATAAAAAAGTATTATTTTTGACTACTATTATTCAATAATTCTATCACCAGTTTAATAAAATAATTTACTAAAATTAATAATTCGTTTTGCAGAACATCGTTGGGATGAAAGACAAAGACATTACCACGGAGATAGAAAGTGGTGGAAATATTATTACGGTTACCATAATCCCCTCGTATATCTACGATCACATGGTGAAAAAGTATGTAGTTTGTTATATAAAGCTGTACATAGTACGTTATAGAAGTAAACGATCTCATCGTGTTTATATGAGCGAGTGTTATATACAGGGTGTTCCCTCTAACTGTAGCACTTAGAATATCTCTGCTTCCTTTGATGATATGAAAAAAGTCGAAGGACGAAAATTGTTCGATTCAAAGAGACTAGTACTCTGGTAAGAACATTATTTTTTTAATGTGACCTTTCACAAGATGTCAAGGTCATGAACATTTTTTTAAACGAGATGGTATATTTTCCTTAACGAAATGATGTAGCTCGTAAAAAAACAAATTCAACCATACAGAATATGTTGACCTTCAAATGACTTTGAACCACAAAAATCACGTTTAGGAAAAGAAACTCTATTTCTTGTATGTATAACTACAAAGATACAAGGTGTTGTCGGAATATCGCGATAAACTTCATTTGCACGGAACATACTCAACGAATCATTTCCTGATCGCTGGATTGGACGTGGTGGAAGAATTTCTTGGCCGGCTCGATCACCAGATCTTACGCCTCTTGATTCTTTTCTTCGGGGACACCTAAAAACTGAAGTTTATCGCGATATTCCGACAACACCTGAAGATATGCGAGAAAGAATTCAGCGTGCGTGCACCGCAATTACTCCGGGATCTCTCAAAAACGTAAAACAATCGTTTACTCATCGAATTCGAAAGTGTATGGAAGTAAACGGTGATCATTTCGAACATCTGTAAAAAAAGGTATATCTTTGTAGTTATACATACAATAAAGAGAGTTTCTTTTCCTAAACGTGATTTTTGTGGTTCAAAGTCATTTGAAGGTCAACATATTCTGCATGGTTGAATTTGTTTTTTTACAAGCTACATCATTTCGTTAAGGAAAATATACCATCTCATTAAAAAAATGTTCATGACCTTGATATCTTGTGAAAGGTCAGATTAAAAAAAATAATGTTCTTACCAGAGTACTAGTCTCTTTGAATCGAACAATTTTCGTCCTTTGACTTTTTTCATATCATCAAAGGAAGCAGAGATATTCTAAGTGCTACAATTAGAGGAAACACCCTGTATATACATTGTTACTAGTATAATACCTTTTTCTAGGATGTCCAACAGTTTGTTGAAAAACCTGATGGACCATTCCGCGTTGGATCTCTAAGTGGAAAGAAATTTTGCCAGTCTCGTATGCAGGCGTACAACCAACCGTGAGTGGGCACGTGCATTATTCCCCGTAGCTTTACTATTATCACGAAGGAATAACAAATACTCTATATCTCTATGTATACGTATACCACAGAGCACGTCCACGAGACGTCACGAGCCGTATTATTTTTCTGCGAGCGTAATGTATGTGATATCCGTTTAGAACGTAAACGCCCGTGTGTGTTCCGCGTCAGTTTCACGACACTGACTCTAAAACCAATGCGAAGATGTGTATCAAAAATTATTTTTTTATATAGAAGCACTCTGAAGCTTACGGAGAGTATGCGGAATCGATCCTGTCCTACTTGTTTCTGTTTGTTCCTATGAAATTATTGATGTTTCCTCACTCTTTTTCGCTTTCTTATTAATGATACATTTCGTGTTCGACACATTAAATAAAAAAAAATTTTAAGTAGTATGACAAAGATTCACTGTGTTAGGAAAACAATAAAACATTAAAGTCTTGTTTAGAATTTACAAATCTGCATTTCAAGAATATTTAAGAAACTTAGTTTGCAACAGCCAGTGCCAATATTATTCTACATATGAATAGATTTTAAAAAATATATACATATATATATATATATATATATATAGTCATTATATTGATTAAATAAAAGATTAAAAACAGAAATAAACCACATATTTATTGAACATCAGTCGTTTGGCGGATTTAATGCATGTTTATAGCGAACATGGCGAGCTTCACAAAATGTGTATATATAATTGTATAAAAAGGTCTTCCTCTACTTACAATTTATTCAATTCAATATTGTTCATCTTCCGAGCTATTAGGTGAACTTTCAATCTGTTTAGGACATCTAGTTTGTATTATGCAATAGTGATACCAGCTGTTTGGAAGTAGTCTCTTAAGTGTTTCGCATCCGGCTCGGGAACGTGGCCCAGCAACCTTGACAAATGTTCCGACGGTAATCGACCGAGGCCTTGTATCAAGTGGAAACGCACGTCACCGATGTCTAAACACAATAAAATACAATATCAAGATTTTAATTAAGATTAATTAAGAAGACATTTATGAAATGGACCGAGAATTCACGTACTTTGCAAGGGATCTTTCCGTGACGTTCTCGCACAAATCAGTTGACTGTAACCCACTTGGTATCCGACCGCATCATCGAACTCCGGGAGCACGTCCTCTTCCGGTATCGCGCTCTGATCCTGCGGCATCTCGAAGAACGCCACTAACACAATTAGCAAGCGGGCGTAGTACGAGTCGTACGGAGCCTCGCGCATCGCCGGACAATCGATCAGCAGATTTGAGAGTCCGACAGCCGCTACTTTACGTTCTATCTCGCCCGATATCTTGTGCAGATTAGTTATGAACACACGGTCCACTACCATTCCGAACATTCTGCAAAGACAAAAAAACTTTCTTGTAACTTTTGTCCCAAGTACGAGATGTCTTTATCACGTTCGCGAGACTCACTGTGGCTGTATTTGATCGATAATCGTTATCAAGCTTGACGATCCATACTTGATGATGTAGTGCGCGCAGAATATTATGAAACCTTTTACAAATTTCGTCGTTTTCGACGACGAGAGTCTTTGAAAGAGCAGCACGAAGATTTGTTTCATGTATGGTTCTAAAGTGTTCCTGCAATATTAAAGTACATCGCAATTTAACATGTTAATTGTCAAATACGTGAAATATAAAGAAAAAAGTGGAATGAAATAGAAAAAAATATTTAAGAGAAAATTTATTCGTCTTACGGTGCAAAGTATTCGATAATGCTCTGTAATAGCAGAAATCCTTCGTGATCGTTCGCTTTCGATGCAATTAACTTTTGAAAGACTCCCAGCAGCGAACTCGTCTTTTCTTCTTCCACGATTCGCTGCGAGCCGTGACTAATGAACGCTTGCAGCAAACGATTCAAGGGGTGGATATTAGCTTGGCGTTCGAACAGTACGGGCGTTAGGAGACACGGGAACAGAGCCATGTACGGTTCTGGCACATTTTGAGGTCGTAGCTCCAGAAGCAGCGCGAGAATTTGGAAAACGTAAGGAATAAATTCTGCAAGATATATATATCCCTGTTAATGAACATAAATTAAATAGCGATCGCAGCTTGTCGCGCGTGAATGACTCACCCGGTATGTCCTGTTGTAAAATTCCCTGGAAAATGGGAAACAGCGCTTGCTCGAAGGACGACACCGCTTCGAGATTCGTTTTACAGACGATTCTAAGAGAGGGAAAAAAAGAAAGATGTGCATTTTTAATACAAATTAAACAAAAAATAAAATTATACAAATATAAAGCAGCATGCGAGTGGCAAATCTGACAACAAACTAAAAGCAAAATGTTTCGCGAACGATACGAGCAGTTTCATGTTACCAGCGGCGTAAACGCAACTCACTTAATGGACAAACTTAAAGTTTCGAAGAGGTAGTGGTTGAAATTCGGCCGGCTTGGATTCCTCGAGACAACCGCGAGAATTTCGGTGAGCTTTGGAAGCAGGTCGGCCAGGAACGGCATCACGGCTTCCTGCAGAATACTGAAGCTTCTCATGATGGCTTTCATTACGTACTCGTTCTCCTCGGAGCCCGCCATCGTTAGACACGCGAAAAGTCCCTTCAGCAAGTCTGCCGCCAGTGGTGCCAGACCGGCTCCTTTGACTCTAGAAAATTCACGAGAAAAAATTATAGCCATTACATAATTCTATTTGCCGTTGCATTAGTTTTTATCATTGATTTTCCTTGAGCTCTTACATGGATGAATTGTCAGCTGCTCTCATCGCCAATATCTTCTCAATCGCACAAGCGGCGTAACTGTGTACGACGATGCTGTTGGCGCTTAGGTGTCTGATTAAGTGCGGTAAACTGCCTACTACCATTTCGTGCGGCAGTATCGATCTAAACGTCATTATCAGCTTTATTGCGTCCGCTTTAAGTACAGGAAACTCGTTCACTGAAAATGAAATTGTTACGCTGTAACTCTGTATTTTGTATTACAATAAAATATACGTATCGAGCTTTTTTAAAAGATTAATTGTTACAGTCAATATTAATTAATTATTAAGATTAATTGTATTGGGTTGTTCGGAAAGTTATTTTGTTTTTTCAAGGAAAAATGAAAGGCGGTTTTTTCATATTTAGAACAAATTTTATTCAGTGATGTATTGGCCATTTTGTTCCACTACCTTTCGCCATCTTTCTGGCAACTTTAAGATTCCACGCTCATAGAAGTCCTTCTCCTTATTGACAAAAAATTGAAGCAAGTGACTTTTGACGCCTTCATTTGAATCGAAGTTTACATTGTTCAAAGAATTTTGTAGAGACCGGAACAAATGGTAATCGGATGGTGCCAGATCAGGAGAGTATGGTGGGTGTGGTAGCACATCCCATCCAAGCTGTAAAAGCTTCTGGCGAGTGACCAAACTTGTGTGTGGTCTGGCATTGTCGTGATGGAATACGACACCTTTCCTATTCGCCAATTCCGGTCGCTTCTGCTTGATGGCAGCATCCAATTCATCCAGCTGACGACAATACACTTTCGAATCAATCGTCTGGTTGCTTGGTAGTAGCTCGAAAACTACGATTCCCTTCCAATCCCACCATACAGAAAGCATGATCTTCTTTTGATGAATATCTGCCTTGGATGTCGATTGAGCAGGTTCATCTTGCCTGCACCATGATCGTTTTCGCTTAACATTGTTGTAAACAATCCATTTTTCATCTCCAGTTATGATTCGCTTCAAAAATGGTTCATTTTCTTCACGTTTCAACGATGAATCGCAGATGGTAATGCGTCGAATCGAGTCAATTTCCTTTAAATTGTGTGGAACCCAAATATCGAGCTTTCAAACGAATCCAAGGCGTTTCAAATGATCGTAAACGGTCGAATTCGATAAATTTAACTTTTCAGCAATTTCGCGTGTTGTTATGCGACGGTTTGCATCCACCAGAGCCTTTATTTTCTCGTCATTAGCTTTAATTGGCCGACCTGAACGTGGTGCATCTTTCAAATCGAAATTTCCAGTACGAAATTTCGAAAACCAATTCTGACACTGACCTTCACTCAATACATCTTCTCCGTACACGGTACACAATTTTGTTCTCGCTTGCACTGCATTTTTACCCTTTCGGTAGTAAAAAAGCAAAATATTACGAAAATGCTCACTTTGATTTTCCATGTTTGATGTGATGCCAAAAAAAATTACTTGACAGATCGCAACACCCTAAGATACTAAATGACGTCTGAAATGTCAGTTGTCAAAATATAAAACGAATTTGCCGCTTAGAGTAAGGTTAAGTATCGAGGAACGCGACTAACGACATCGCTTTGTGAAAAACGAAATTACTTTCCGAACCCAATAATTTATTGTCAAGAATTAATTAATTATATTCAACGGCAAATTTTGATGGCTAGATTATTTCTTAAAACTGTGTCCTTTGATATTCACCATCCACTTTTGCCAACTCAGGTTGGATATGCTGTTGAGTAAATTGCGGCAGCGAGACGAGCTCGCTGCTCTGAGTGACACCGTGTTTCTGTGTCTGCGCTTTGCTCGCGCAACTAATAACGAGGTAGATAGCGGCGTCCTTGCTACGCCAGTGCTTCACGGGGTTTTCGGCATAATTTTGTAACATTATCTGAAAAATAAACGCATGCGAGGAATACATACATACGTGTTGCAACATATGGGTTACAACGAAAGTCCGTAGCGTTAATTTGTTTTTAATGGAAAGAAGATTACAAGTTCTGGATAGGTGAAGCTACTACAAAGATGGCAAATGTTAGTAGACAAGACGGCGCAAATTTCGCTGAAGTGAAACGCTACGAACTTTTATTACAAAATATTACTGATAGTAATTTATAATATCTTTCTTGTTATAATTTACCTGTGTATACGGCCCTAAAATTTCTGTAACTTTCACCTCGAAGTATTTAAACAACACTTTTACTAAATCACACGCGGCACGTTTTCTGGTGTCCACATCACTGCCTTCGATATCTCGTCTGATGTACTCCTCAGGATTACTCTCAAATAATTCTTTGTCCGATTCTATAAAATTTTAACAATTGAATGTTATCGTTTATCATGTAACGTATTATGCTTCGATTACCATTACCTCTAAATTCCATATTGGGGATAATAACTTTCTCGCAAATGTTGCTAAGAACTGTCGGGTCTTCGAATAAATGTCTGTATTGCGCTCGATCCGCTACTGTAGCCAAAAATTGTAACGCATTTGAGACCAGCTGTAATAACATACATTGGAAATGCAATAAATTTGCAACATTTTGCTTAAATTAATATTAATGTGATATAATATTATAAAATATATAATTTAAAAAATTCCCTGATAAAAAATGCATAGAATAGATTTAGTTGAATTTTCCTTACAGCATCGTATTTGGATTGTTGTCCAGTGGACGTGAGTAAATTCCAAATCGCCGTAACAAATTCGGGTAAAATTCCCTGGAACTCCTCATTGTACTTCTGTGCATACAGACTAATATTGTCGCACACTTGAGATTTCAATTGTTCTATTACACCCGCTTCTTCCTCATCCTTCAAGCAAATTTCACGTTAAAATTATTTCAATCTCGCAGTCTTTGAATTAATCCTAACATATAACTCCGATAATTACCGTAGTCTGCAGGGAGGGCACCTCGATGTTTAACAAAGTATGAAAGTTTTTCATCCAGGGCTCCATATTGTCCTCGAAGTATTCCGGCAGATCCTGTACGTGCGTTTGTGTCAATGACATATTTCTTAGCGATCAATTCTCACCTATATTTTATATATGCGAGTAAATAAAAAAAACACACTTACTTGAAAATTAAGAGAATAAAACACTTTACATATTGTCACTAACGAATTGTATATAACTTTTAAGGCTTCTACGTTATTCGCATGTACTTGCGTTAAATTCATTGTAGCCTGCAAAGTATTTCGTTCAGAATTATTCGTTGTTGACACACATATATATATATTGTTAACAAATGTATGCAAATATATTTGTCGACAGTTACTCACTAAAAATAAATCCGTCAGGGGCTTCGCAAACTTGTCTAGCACAAACTTGATCTCCGTCCACAGGACCTCGCTTTTAAATTCGTACCTATACTTCTTAAACAAGGAATGTGCGGTGTACAAAACTCCGTTAATTATATAGAAATCACCGGTATTGAACTTCTCCACCATCTGATCTATCAAGTCGGGCCATTTATTCGGGAAGTCGTGCTTCCCAATAATTGACACGGCGTCTGACAGTTGTTTCTGTATGGATTCCGGCGAGTGTAACATTAGCGTGACGATCAGCTTCTTGATCGCCGTTCTGTCCTCGTCGTGTATGCGATCCGTCGAGTCCTCCTCCTAAAATAGCGGAACCCACTGAATTAAATTTCTCGCACGCAAACAGTGACGCAGCGCAGTCCGGAGTAAACAAAAAATCCAAACCTACCACTTTCCAATTACGCTTAACATAATTCTTAAAGGCAACTGCACCAGCGATCCTAATCGTTATGTTAACGTCAGATTTATCTACTAAATGAAGCAGCAATAATGGATAGTTCTTATTCACTTCCACCGACTCCAAAAATTTCTCAGCTGAAACGCAAGTTGGACGTAAGTGTGGAAACTAAGTCGAGAACGTAGAGTAAGGCCTTACATGTACGCTTTCCCATGTAAAATATGCAATGTTTGTTATACATTTGTATACTTTTCTACATAAGATTTTATACTTTCGGGAATATCGGCTCACTCGTTTTGAAGGTTATTACCTGGACGTCTAACCTGGACGTCTGGACTGAGAGTTTGGTTCAGATATTCGCTGAGCGTCAATATATTGTCGTTACTGAGCTCCATGCCGGCGATGACGGACAGTAGCTACTCTTCAATTCTGTATTTTTCTTTTATTACTTGCTCGTTCTTCGCAGAAACGCAGAAACCGACAATTAACACCGCATGATACTCGCAACCGCCTTTCGCTTGCGGCAAATTACAAAAATTCTAGCGAAAGCCGCCATTGGCCGTTAAGTAGCGCTCGCAGCGCTCAACGACAGTGGCGGGAAACAACGATAATTTATAAACATTGTTTTTGTATTTCAATTAAAATTAAAGGTGCGAAAATTCATATGATTAGAGTGTCTGACTTAAATGTTGATAAATAATATATTTTATAAAGTAATATATGTATCAAAGCATTCTAGAAAACCATAAATTTATTAGAAGACAAGATGTAATTATATGAAATTTGTTACAATAATTTGTTATCTAAATTAATATAAGCTATATATTAATTGTATTTAGTCAAAATAAATTAATTTAAAGTAATCAATCTATATATATAAAATTATTAAATACGTTTTTATATGAAAATGTTATAAGAAATATTATAAAAAACCGCAAGAGTGTTATAAAATTTTGTTCTTCTCGCCTGTTTTGTATTTATTAACTGCAAGTTTGCCTCGTTCTATCTTGGCCTGCACCTTGTGCAATGTATCTTCTTTTAATCTAATGGCGTGCATTAGATTATTGTTGCCCGACCTGTGCAAAAATTATATAATTATTTTATAATTTTCAATTCACGCATATAAGTGCCTTCCATCATTTCTAATTACGCCAATGAAAAACGTGTTGCAACTTACTGGATTTTCTACTGGAAATTTTAATTTCTAATAAATTGCAATTTATTAAAAGTTTTAAGCATATATTTATAGATTTTTAGCTTTAAAAAGTGATATTAAAAATATGTGTTTACTTGACATCGGACATTACGCCGTCAAGATTCACTAGATCGTCAATGTCGACATTGGCTCTGATATAATCCGAATCGCCCTCTCGCCTCATGTCATTTAATTCTCGTTGCAGATGCATAAGTTCATCGCCGACCTTTCTGCACTCCTCGCGATGATTTCCAATGTCTTTCAATAGCACACTTCTAGACTTTAGCAATAAAGCAAATTTATGTGATTAGTAGTATCGATTTAGTACTGAGAATTTTGTAGCGGTGATCTGGCAAAATTTGTAAAATATATTTTCTTAATAATCATACGTATTCCGTGATCCATTGGGAAAAGTGATTTGCGTAGTTTCCTGCCTCCGATAAGCAGTCATCCCTGAAATAAAATTGCATTGATCGCGCGAGACTCTTATTTGCTGGATTAATAATAATAAAAATTAAATTTATAATAATAACTATAATAATTATCAATAAAATCAATAACATTTTCTAATAACTGGAAAATACTTACCACTGCTTATGCGACGTGGTTGCCCTCGCGCTTTGGAAATCCCTCAATTCCTGTTTCTTCTCAGCCTGGATCTTCGCGTTTGCCGATATCTCCGTGTCAATGTCGGACACCTCCTGAATCAGCTTGCCGTAATTTTCTTCGATGTTGCCGTTACTCTCAAGCAACTGTGACACCTTATTCCTCCAATAACACGCTTCTTTGTCGCTCTTCTCGACTGATTTTCTCAATTCTACGAGCTGGAACAACAAAGAGATACAAATTTTCTGATCTAACGTTGATTCAAGACTGCTTATCGTTCACTCGCACCTGTTTCATGCGAGACGTGATTACGGCCGATTCGGAATTTTCAACGTCCTCCCTCTCGTTGCCAACGGGCCTCTCCATTGCTGCGTTTCTGCCGCAAAACGTTAGCCAATGTTGAATAAAGTAACGCGGTAATGGTATATATATTTGCTTGAAAATCAATATGTACTCGGATACTTTTTACGATCGCCGTGCTATCGAGTACGTCTCCCGAATGAATAGGAATGTCCAATTGCATTAGCAGAGGAATCGATCATTTCAAATTATTTCAAACTGACCAATAGCGACGCGATCCGTATATCACGTGGAAATCAAATCGAGGAATCTACCAATTACGAGAATCTAGGCGGGCGAATCCGCTGCATGAATGACTCGTCTGAACTCAGGCATTAATTATATCTAAGGCCCGGGCAGCACATGTTAGCGTAATATATGTTTCTTAGACGTATCTAATGTCTAAGAAACATAAAGTACCATTTAAGAAACGGTTTAAATAGAAACCGTTTTTAGACCTCAATTTTAAAAACGTATTTTTCACCTTTCCACAGAAACGAAAAATGTGTTTTATTAAATTGATTTGAAATTATATAATTAATATAGAAAAAATAGTAATTTCTACTTACTTTGAGAGTATTAATTATTTTTACATCATACGTTTCAATGTACTCGATTATGGAACAAGAGACAAAAATCAACACAAGCGTGTGTGATTCCCACCTCTGATTCACCAAGCGACCGATAGATGGCCAGGCCAGACGTGACGTTCTCGCAAGTAACATTTGTGTCATCACCTTATAAATAACCATCCGGAAAACCGATCCATACTCTTTTCTTCTTCTTTTTTTTGAAACTTTTGAGATCACTGTTACTTGAAGTGATATTTCAAAAGAGTGAGATTCCACTACACGAAATTTAGAGAGTAATTCATAAAATAGTTTTTTACAAAAATGTGACTTAACTCTGTCTATCTTTGAGGCACTGATATATAGAATTGATAAATATTTTTCTGATGGTTTCTGAAACGTTTCTCCTAACGTTTTTTCGTTGGACATTTTTCTGCTAAATAAACGTTTCAATAAAATGGTTATGAAACGGTTTTGAAACCAATGTGTGCTGCCTGGGGGATTTATTTGTTGCACCAATTATAAGCGTGAATTTAATTGTCGTCTATCTTCAACGCGAAATGCTAATTGCGACCATTGTGCCAATCCAGTCGAACAATCGGTAGCGTTGTTAAAACAGACAGGTTCAGCATTAATCAAGTACCTTTAAATTTGCGTCATCCATGAATCATATGCGAGCGCATATTTCCATCGCGTTTAATATAAATAAATATAATAAATATATAATTTTTGCCGTTGTATAATGAAGGAATCAGCCGTGATGCAGCAATGTAATTTTGCTCGTACGAAAGATGTGAGATTTTCTTGGGATTATCGCGCATCGAGGACTGCATTGGTAATATACAGGGTGTCCCGGGTTTTAACCGACAAACTGCGGGAGCATATTCTACTAGTGGAAATAAGAAAAAATTCTTATATCGAGTTTGCTTAGAAATGCTTTATTACAAAGTTATAAACCAATATTGAAAAGAAATACGAGATAAGTAACAACGGAACATAGTGTAGAATTTGCAAGGTCGAAGATGTTTATGTTACGTGTATTCACATGTATTCGTGTTCACTATGTTGAAACGATTCAGTATGATTGTTACTTTCACAACAGTAGCCGTTAGATTTCAATCGTCGTGTCAACTAGCAACTACTATCAGAATGCCAAAAGTGTTTTCAAATGAGAAATACACCGATATTCATTTCGTGTACGGATTCTGTGACGGAAATGCACGAGCTGCCGTACGAGAGTGTCAACGTAGATTTCCTAACAGGAGAGTACCAGATAGTTCTGTGTTTAGTAATACCCATTTGCAATTACGTAATTTGGGTTCATTTCGACCTATGAATGAATATGATGATGTTCGTTCAGCTCTAAGACACCGACGACGCTCGGAAAGAATCTTAAATCTTCGCCAAAACAGCTGGATACAGTTAGACGGTTGTCCATCGCACTATGCTAGACAAGTTAGAAACTGGTTAGATGAACATTACGCTCATAGGTGGATTGGTCGAGGAGGACCGGTTTTCTGGCCTCCAAGATCGCCCGATTTAACACCTCTTGATTTTTATTTATGGGCAACTTTAAAAAATAAAGTTTACAGTACAGAAGTAATCTCGCTTGAAGATTTAAAGCAACGAATTACTAATTCAGTTACTGAGATGCAACAAAATTTTCAGGAATGTCGTACTGTAACAAATTCTGTACTACGTCGATGCCTAGCTTGTATCGATGTGCAAGGACAACATTTTGAAATGCGTCGCTAAATCATTGCGTAGATAATTTTTATTTTTGTGAAAAAATCCGTTGTTACTTATCTCATATTTCTTTTCAATATTGGTTTATAACTTTGTAATAAAGCATTTCTAAGCAAACTCGATATATTGGGTTGTTCGGAAAGTAATTTCGTTTTTCACAAAGCGATGTCGTTAGTCGCGTTCCTCGATACTTAACCTTACTCTAAGCGGCAAATTCGTTTTATATTTTGACAACTGACATTTCAGACGTCATTTAGTATCTTAGGGTGTTGCGATCTGTCAAGTAATTTTTTTTGGCATCACATCAAACATGGAAAATCAAAGTGAGCATTTTCGTAATATTTTGCTTTTTTACTACCGAAAGGGTAAAAATGCAGTGCAAGCGAGAACAAAATTGTGTACCGTGTACGGAGAAGATGTATTGAGTGAAGGTCAGTGTCAGAATTGGTTTTCGAAATTTCGTACTGGAAATTTCGATTTGAAAGATGCACCACGTTCAGGTCGACCAATTAAAGCTAATGACGAGAAAATAAAGGCTCTGGTGGATGCAAACCGTCGCATAACAACACGCGAAATTGCTGAAAAGTTAAATTTATCGAATTCGACCGTTTACGATTATTTGAAACGCCTTGGATTCGTTTGAAAGCTCGATATTTGGGTTCCACACAATTTAAAGGAAATTGACTCGATTCGACGCATTACCATCTGCGATTCATCGTTGAAACGTGAAGAAAATGAACCATTTTTGAAGCGAATCATAACTGGAGATGAAAAATGGATTGTTTACAACAATGTTAAGCGAAAACGATCATGGTGCAGGCAAGATGAACCTGCTCAATCGACATCCAAGGCAGATATTCATCAAAAGAAGATCATGCTTTCTGTATGGTGGGATTGGAAGGGAATCGTAGTTTTCGAGCTACTACCAAGCAACCAGACGATTGATTCGAAAGTGTATTGTCGTCAGCTGGATGAATTGGATGCTGCCATCAAGCAGAAGCGACCGGAATTGGCGAATAGGAAAGGTGTCGTATTCCATCACGACAATGCCAGACCACACACAAGTTTGGTCACTCGCCAGAAGCTTTTACAGCTTGGATGGGATGTGCTACCACACCCACCATACTCTCCTGATCTGGCACCATCCGATTACCATTTGTTCCGGTCTCTACAAAATTCTTTGAACAATGTAAACTTCGATTCAAATGAAGGCGTCAAAAGTCACTTGCTTCAATTTTTTGTCAATAAGGAGAAGGACTTCTATGAGCGTGGAATCTTAAAGTTGCCAGAAAGATGGCGAAAGGTAGTGGAACAAAATGGCCAATACATCACTGAATAAAATTTGTTCTAAATATGAAAAAACCGCCTTTCATTTTCCTTGAAAAAACGAAATAACTTTCCGAACAACCCAATAAGAATTTTTTCTTATTTCCACTAGTAGAATATGCTCCCGCAGTTTGTCGGTTAAAACCCGGAACACCCTGTATATCAAAATTTCTCAATTTTCTAAATTTACAATTTTATTTTCATTTTATTTAATTAATTTTTAAACCTTAGTGAATGCTAACATTGAGCGATACTCTCGGTGCGAATTAATTTTTCAGGCCGCGTTTCGCCTTTGCAGTCCCAAGCACGTCAGCTGATTTTTTCTTCGACGAATGTCAGTCCGAGCGGCACGACCGCGACCGGCGACGCGTTCTACGTTTCCGCAGTCTTCGTACGACCGCCGCGACGTGCGTTTGCACGACGCAGTTGTCCGCATTCCTTCCTCGCCGAATCTGTCAGTCGACGTCGCGGTCGCCGTCCGTGAGGTTCGTATCGTATCTCCAAATGTGCGAAATGTTCCCTGGTATGCCGCTGATTAACGCGCGCTTCTCTCACGTATGACGTGTACCACGGTGAGTAATACACAATTGCTATCATCATTACACGAGTGGCGGAATTAATTTTCATGTTGCAACTATGAAAAACCGTGACGCGGAATTTTCATTCAGTCCTTGAGAATATCCGAGTGTCTTAAATCTGTTTTTTTTTTTGAGCATTTAACAAACTCCTCTGAAATTGTACTGAAAAAAATAACAGCTGTGCAATTATATATTTATTTTTTAACTAAAAGTCTCAAGTAAATGATTATGTAATATCGATACGATCTTGAAAGCTACAGCAAGGTATTTATTATCGTAAGATTAGCGAGATCGTAATTATATGTACGAAGAAATGGATTATTTCCAAGATATGTTGCTGTATAAATGTAAAATATGAATTGGCACAATTATGGCCTTCAAATATATCGATTCAGCAAAGAGTTATGATTTCTAGGTTGCTTCTTGTGTAATCTACTCTTTAATTATCTTATCTCTTTATCAAGTCTGACGACTCGTAGATCGAGCTGTACCATTTGATTCGCGCGACGTACTTATAGTTGGCTCGAATTACGTGGACTGTGCGAAATAACGCGATTTTGCGTAAACATAGATATAACGATGCGCCATGCAAAATGCAAGAAATCAGTTTGCACTTCAGCGCGATCAGCCGGCAAACAAAATCTTGTGCGATTATGATCAATAATCAAAACCTGCCCGATTATATTTTCAAGAAATGTTTCACTCCGTAACTTGACGTTGGAATTAAACAAAATACTTTTTATTATTTATATTAAAATTATATTAATAGTTGTGTCTTTTTCGTTATATATCTTCTAACTTAATAATGCAAATAATACAAAAGATAATATACAATTACAAGGATCAATAAGGAAGACAAATAATATTTTTCCATCTTTGCACGCGCAAGAATCTAAGAAAATTATTTTTTTACTGATATATTTAATATTGCGTCAGCCTTTTCTCCCGTTAAATAAAAATTACTGCGAGCTTCTTATCGGCTTCATCTGACGTGGCCGCGTCCACGGCTGTCAGGTTGCTAATTTATTGCGACTTAGTAAATCCTTTGTAATAATAACATGTAAAACATTGTAATAACTGGGCGCCAACTAATTTTATAAAACTAGATAAGTTAAAATTGGATAAGGTCTCAGGGGTGGATATTTGGGAGGACCCTTTCTATATGATACTGACTGTTGGGACACCCACAGGATATAATTGAAAAATAAAAAAAACGTTAAACGGAACTTCAAATACTATAATTCGGAATATAGAGGTCTCACAGAAAATTTAGTTTTAGGCAGAATAGTACAATAGTTATTTCTACTCACAATTGACGCGGGGAGGTCTCTTACTCTGTCAGCCTTGGTTATTAAACTTTTGCAATCGCAGCTGCGAGCCGTCCACGGCTTAGAAAAAATTTTGTAAAGCGGCGATCCGACTCCCCGGGAGCTGACTCTAGGATTCTGCTAGACTTGCTTTACTATATAGCACCGCCATCCAAAGAGTGCCACACGGTGATCCCGCTCCTTCGCGCATAGACGAGGTACGGTGCCGTCGGTCATTTACGCATGCGTTCTTTGCGTATCGATAAATCGATATCAATCGATGTCCCATATACAATTGGGCATACGCCCTTGATCACCGTCCATCCTCGTCCGTCCTATGGGCCGGATGGGAGCACATCGCGTCTCCTTCGGCCAGAATTCAGTGACCAGAATTGAGAGAACCTCCCGTTTGTCCGAAATATAAGCAATCCGAATTTTATAGCGCAACAATTCAATAATATAATAAATAATTTCAAAATTCATACAACAGTTTCAGTAAGTAATGATGATTTTCAATAATTTCAACAACATCAATAAAAAAATATAAAATGAAAATATTTAAAATACTCGGCCTATAATTGTTATATAAACTTCCGACGAGCCGGATCACGTCGACGTTGGGGGAATAAACTTACACTGTCACAATATATAAATATATATAAATATAATATATAATTTTACTGATATTATAGTAAATATAAAAATATATATATAAATTCCGATAATTCTGCAAGAAAGTTTTTATCACATCTTACGAAACGTTCTACGAATACTTTACGTAGCACAGGCAAGTTTTTAGAATTTCATGTGGGACAGGACGACGACTGATAAATAACCGCGTACTATGCTCTATATCCTGTCACATAAAGGATGTAGCAATAATCGCATTGATTACACGGTGTCTTTAAAATTACTTCTCTCTAAAGAGTTTCCTTAAAAAAAGAAAACTGGACAAAAGGTTAATTTATAAGCGGTTAAATATAAATTAAGGGTTAAATATAATATCAGTAAAAGAAATAATTTTCTTAGATTTTTGCGCGCATGAAGATTACGTGTGTGGAAAAATTGCGTAACAGTTTTTATGAAACGATTGTGTAACGAGAATATATAATTAGCTCCTTGCAAATTTGCTATTATTAATTACTAGAGTCTATCATAAAAGATTATCAAAGTTCATTAAGTTACACGTACACTGCTTAGCCGCTGAAGCAAGCGCATGTCATAAATATCACGTGTGACTTAAAATACATGATATTTATATAACGAACGATTTAACTTTTACGGGGCTTATACGCGAGGATTGTCCGTCATTCTGCCCTCGCATCCCCCTGTTAGCATTTTCCCTAACGCGGATTTACGTCGGCAACTTGTGCACACGCATCGGGGTTCACATGTAAATCGCTTCGTTACGCTCATTACGTAGTAGTCGATCGATCGCTCGCTCGCGCGTTATTTAGCTTCGGCACATGTGAATATAGCAAGGACAAATAAACAACGAAAAATATGTCCACCACGAACCTTCCTACACAGGCCGACTTTTATGCTTCCTTTTAACGAACCCTCTGTGTAGCTATTATTACATTACGCTGATTACCCATACAGCACCGATTAATACAGAAAGCTTTCAGGAAGGTTTTAAAATCATTTCAAGATTTCACATTTCATATGCAACATTTCTGAAAGGATTCCGCAATATGTCATATGAAATGTTGCAACAGAAATGTTTCTAAAACCTGCCACATGCAATAAATGTGAAAAAATGTGAATATTGTAAAAAGTAAAATTATATATATATATACCTAGACCAAGTATTCGATCTTTAGTGAAGCTAACCAGTTGACAAAAAAATGCATTATCTTCACGTATTCTTTTTTCTTTCAAATGTAAGTGTTGGTTGAACAGAGAATTATATATCTATATAATTCTTTCCTTTTAATCAACTATTTGGAGGAAGAAAAAGGAAAATATATAATATAAGAATGGCTCTTTGTCAATGTGCCAACAATTCACGCTTTTTAAAGGGAAACTTGGTGAATACTTGGTTTAGCTATGTATGTGTACATCTATATATCTTATATATATTATGTATTTTTTTCATTAAGCATATTTATTATATTAATTAGATTGCAAACATTAAATAAAAATAATAAATACATTTTATATATAATTTTTATTATAACTTTTTAGTATTTGCAATCTTCTGAATACTCGTATAATAAATTTAAATATAATTTCTGAAGTATTTTCAATTGATTTTAATAAGAGCTTTATAATTTGTGTGCAACATCATAGGAAAGTTTCAAAATTATTTCAATTAACCTTTAGTAATATATCAAAAAGATTTCAGCTATTTTAATAATCTTTCAGCAATATTTCAGAAAGGTTGCAGATTGATCTATACCTTTCAGCAACCTTTCTATAAGGTTTTGAATGCAAGTGTCGCGGACATTTTGCTATTCCGGAGTTGTCTCATAACTGTTGCAGAAACATTTTGCAATGTTTATGAGATGCTTTCATCTGTCAGATTAAATACTTGTGAAATATTTCTGAAATGTTTTCGTGCTGTATGGGTATTATTATATTGTTTTCTTCATAACAGCAACTACGTAATACAGTCAGTAATTAAATAGAATAAAAATTTAAAATATATTTGTGTAGAAAATTAGTATAATCACAAAAACGAGAAAGAGAGAGAGAGAAATATATATGATAAATGAGAAGAAATGAATTTTCTCGTCCGCCACGGCCGGCACGCAAACTTAATTGTCACGGGAGTATATTGACCTCACTGTCATCGAGGCGGTTCATAACACAAATTAGGAAACGTGACTCCGCGCACTCGCACGCGTGTTTTAATTAAACAATTGCCACATCCCATAACGTAATGAATCACCTACGACAGAAAACAAGACGTACCTTCATTTGCTCCTTCGTACACCTCCAGATGTAAAAGAGATAAGAAAGAGCGGAGGATCCTCCGGCTGCTTCGAGCGAGCGTTATTTCTAATAGCATCACGCATAAAGATCGCACTTAATTAAATCGTGAGGCGTCACGTTTTAGAATAGATCAAGCGGACTATCGCGTGTGTAACGCCGCAATAATTAACGCTCGCCAGCGGAATACAGGTGCCCTTTTTTTATACTTAACTCTATTGCGAGGCGCTACATTTTGGGCGAATGCACTCACGTGAATGGACCGCGATAACGATTATCACAGTATATTATCAATCCTTGCCGTACTGCTATTCAGGCAGATTATATAGTAGAGTCAGAGACTCGAATCGGACCGGACGGCGCGTTGATAATGACCGTACGATAAGAAATACCAGCGAGTTTCCGCTAACTTCGTGTACGAAGAGTCCTCAAGTTATGCATATGTATCCTGATCCAAGCGATCTGAGTCGCGACGAAGACCGATCATGATACGAATGAAGGCGCGTAAGGATCGGAAATCCAGAGAAATTCTTTCTCTCTTCTTGCTCAAGTATTAAAGTCGCATTTAAGGGGAAGCTGGAGTTGCTAGTGAACTATTTTGTCACTATAGCGATGGTAATTGCAGTTTCGAAAATTCTCTTTATTGCTTGTGCAGAATAAAAATCCTTTTCCACAAATGAAGTATACGTAGAAAAAAAGTCCGCTCTACAGGACTTTACATTCAAAATGGAAAAAAGTTAGAAAAGACAAATGCAAGTTTTTAACTTTTTTCCATTTGAATATAAAGTCCTGTGGAGCGGACTTTCTTTCTATCTATACTTCATTTGTGGAAAAGGATTTTTATTCTGCACAAGCAATAAAGTGAATTTTCGAAACTGCAATTACCATCGCTATAGTGAAAAAATAGTTCACTAGCAACTCCAGGATTACCTTAAGGGGAAGCTGAAGTTGCTAGTGAACTATTTTGTCACTATAGCGATGGTAATTGCAGTTTTGAAAATTCTCTTTATTGCTTGTGCAGAATAAAAAATCCTTTTCCACAAATGAAGTATAGGTAGAAAAGAAAGTCCGCTCTACAAGACTTTACATTCAAAATGGAAAAAAGTTAGAAAAAGACAAATGCAAGTTTTTAACTTTTTTCCATTTGAATATAAAGTCCTGTGGAGCGGACTTTCTTTCTATCTATACTTCATTTTGGAAAGGATTTTTTATTCTGCACAAGCAATAAAGAGAATTTTCGAAACTGCAATTACATCGCTATAGTGAAAAAATGTTCATAGCAACTCCAGATTACCTTAAGGGAAGCTGAGTTGCTATGAACTATTTTTTCACTATAGCGATGGTAATTGCAGTTTCGAAAATTCTCTTTATTGCTTGTGCAGAATAAAAAATCCTTTTCCACAAATGAAGTATAGATAGAAAGAAAGTCCGCTCACAGGACTTTATATTCAAAATGGAAAAAGTTAAAAACTTGCATTTGTCTTTTCTAACTTTTTTCCATTTTGAATATAAAGTCCTGTAGAGCGGACTTTCTTTCTATCTATACTTCATTTGTGGAAAAGGATTTTTATTCTGCACAAGCAATAAAGAGAATTTTCGAAACTGCAATTACCATCGCTATAGTGAAAAAATAGTTCACTAGCAACTCAGCTTCCCTTAAGGTAATCCTGGAGTTGCTAGTGAACTATTTTTTCACTATAGCGATGGTAATTGCAGTTTCGAAAATTCTCTTTATTGCTTGTGCAGAATAAAAATCCTTTTCCACAAATGAAGTATAGATAGAAAGAAAGTCCGCTCCACAGGACTTATATTCAAAATGGAAAAAAGTTAAAAACTTGCATTTGTCTTTTCTAACTTTTCCATTTTGAATAAAGTCCTGTAGAGCGGACTTTTTCTATCTATACTTCATTTGTGGAAAAGGATTTTTATTCTGCACAAGCAATAAAGAGAATTTTCGAAACTGCAATTACCATCGCTATAGTGAAAAAATAGTTCACTAGCAACTCCAGCTTCCCCTAAATGCGACTTTAATACTTGAGCAAGAAGAGAGAAAGAATTTCTCTGGATTTCCGATCCTTACGCCCTTCATCGTATCTGATCGTCTTCGTCGCGACTCAGATCGCTTGGATCAGATACATATGCATAACTTGAGGACTCTTCGTACACGAAGTTAGCGAAACTCGCTGTATTTCTTATCGTACGGTCATTATCAACGCGCGTCCGGTCCGATTCAGTCTCTGACTCTACTATATAATCTGCCTGAATAGCAGTACGGCAAGGATTTGATAATATACTGTGATAATCGTTATCGCGCGTCCATTCACGTGAGTGCATTCGCCCAAAATGTAGCGCCTCGCAATAGAGTTAAGTATAAAAAAAGGCACCTGTTCCGCTGCGAGCGTTAATTATTGGCCGTTACACACGCGATAGTCCGCTTGATCTATTCTAAAACGTGACGCCTCACGATTTAATTAAGTGCGATCTTTATGCGTGTGATCTATTAGAAATAACGCTCGCTCGAAGCAGCCGGAGGATCCTCCGCTCTTTCTTATCTCTTTTACATCTGGAGGTGTACGAAGGAGCAAATGAAGTACGTCTTGTTTTCTGTCGTAGGTGATTCATTACGTATGGATGTGGCAATTGTTAATTAAAACACGCGTGCGAGTGCGCGGAGTCACGTTTCCTAATTTGTGTTATGAACCGCCTCGATGACAGTGAGGTCAATATACTCCCGTGACAATTAAGTTTGCGTGCGCCGTGGCGGACGAGAAAATTCATTTCTTCTCATTTATCATATATATTTCTCTCTCTCTCTTCTCGTTTTTGTGATTATACTAATTTCTACACAAATATATTTTAAATTTTTATTCTATTTAATTACTGACTGTATTACGTAGTTGCTGTTATGAAGAAAACAATATAATAATACCCATACAGCACGAAAACATTTCAGAAATATTTCAGAAGTATTTCATCTGACAGATGAAAGCATCTCATAAACATTGCAAAATGTTTCTGCAACAGTTATGAGACAACTCCGGAATAGCAAAATGTCCGCGACACTTGCATTCAAAACCTTATAGAAAGGTTGCTGAAAGGTATAGATCAATCTGCAACCTTTCTGAAATATTGCCGAAAGATTATTAAAATAGCTGAAATCTTTTTGATATATTACTAAAGGTTAATTGAAATAATTTTGAAACTTTCCTATGATGTTGCACACAAATTACAAAGCTCTTATTAAAATCAATTGAAAATACTTCAGAAATTATATTTAAATTTATTATACGAGTATTCAGAAGATTGCAAATACTAAAAAGTTATAATAAAAATTATATATAAAATGTATTTTTATTTACGTTTTTATTTAATATTTGCAATCTAATTAATATAATAAATATGCTTAATGAAAAAAAATACATAATATATATAAATATATAGATGTATACACATACATAGCTAAACCAAGTATTCACCAAGTTTCCCTTTAAAAAGCGTGAATTGTTGGCACATTGACAAAGAGCCATTCTTATATTATATATTTTCCTTTTTCTTCCTCCAAATAGTTGATTAAAAGGAAAGAATTATATAGATATATAATTCTCTGTTCAACCAACACTTATAATTGAAAGAAAAAAAGGATACGTGAAGATGATGCATTTTTTTGTCAACTGGGTAGCTTCACTAAAGATTGAATACTTGGTCTAGGTATATATATATATAATTTTACTTTTTACAATATTCACATTTTTTCAAATTTATTGCATGTGGTAGGTTTTAGAAACATTTCTGTTGCAACATTTCATATGACATATTGCGGAATCCTTTCAGAAATGTTGCATATGAAATGTGAAATCTTGAAATGATTTTTAAAACCTTCCTGAAAGCTTTCTGTATTAATCGTGCTGTATGGGTAATCAGCGTAATGTAATAATAGCTACACAGAGGGTTCGTTAAAGGAAGCATTAAAAGTCGGCCTGTGTAGGAAGGTTCGTGGTGGACATATTTTTCGTTGTTTATTTGTCCTTGCTATATTCACATGTGCCGAAGCTAAATAACGCGCGAGCGAGCGATCGATCGACTACTACGTAATGAGCGTAACGAAGCGATTTACATGTGAACCCCGATGCGTGTGCACAAGTTGCCGACGTAAATCCGCGTTAGGGAAAATGCTAACAGGGATGCGAGGCAGAATGACGGACAATCCTCGCGTATAAGCCCCGTAAAAGTTAAATCGTTCGTTATATAAATATCATGTATTTTAAGTCACACGTGATATTTATGACATGCGCTTGCTTCAGCGGCTAAGCAGTGTACGTGTACTTAATGAACTTTGATAATCTTTTATGATAGACTCTAGTAATTAATAATAGCAAATTTGCAAGGAGCTAATTATATATTCTCGTTACACAATCGTTTCATAAAAAAACTGTTACGCAATTTTCCACACACGTAATCTTCATGCGCGCAAAAATCTAAGAAAATTATTTCTTTTACTGATATTATATTTAACCCTTAATTTATATTTAACGCTTATAAAATTAACCTTTTGTCCAGTTTTCTTTTTTAAGGAAACTCTTTAGAGAGAAGTAATTTTAAAGACACCGTGTAATCAATGCGATTATTGCTACATCCTTTATGTACAGGATATAGAGCATAGTACGGTTATTTATCAGTCGTCGTCCTGTCCCACATGAAATTCTAAAAACTTGCCTGTGCTACGTAAAGTATTCGTAGAACGTTTCGTAAGATGTGATAAAAACTTTCTTGCAGAATTATCGGAATTTATATATATATTTTATATTTACTATAATATCAGTAAATTATATATTATATTTATATATATTTAATATTGTGACAGGTAAGTTTATTCCCCCAACGTCGACGTGATCCGGCTCGTCGGAAGTTTATATAACAATTATAGGCCGAGTATTTTAAATATTTTCATTTTATATTTTTTTATTGATGTTGTTGAAATTATTGAAAATCATCATTACTTACTGAAACTGTTGTATGAATTTTGAAATTATTTATTATATTATTGAATTGTTGCGCTATAAAATTCGGATTGCTTATATTTCGGACAAACGGGAGGTTCTCTCAATTCTGGTCACTGAATTCTGGCCGAAGGAGACGCGATGTGCTCCCATCCGGCCCATAGACGGACGAGGATGGACGTGATCAAGGGCGTATGCCCAATTGTATATGGACATCGATTGATATCGATTTATCGATACGCAAAGAACGCATGCGTAAATGACGACGGCACCGTACCTCGTCTATGCGCGAAGGAGCGGGATCACCGTGTGGCACTCTTTTGATGGCGGTGCTATATAGTAAAGCAAGTCTAGCAGAATCCTAGAGTCAGCTCCCGCGGGAGTCGGATCGCCGCTTTACAAAATTTTTCTAAGCCGTGGACGCTCGCAGCTGCGATTGCAAAAGTTAATAACCAAGGCTGACAGAGTAAGAGACCTCCCCGCGTCAATTGTGAGTAGAAATAACTATTGACTATTCTGCCTAAAACTAAATTTTCTGTGAGACTCTTATATTCCGAATTATAGTATTTGAAGTTCCGTTTAACGTTTTTTATTTTTCAATTATATCCTGTGGGTGTCCCAACAGTCAGTATCATATAGAAAGGTCCTCCCAAATATCCACCCCTGAGACCTTATCCAATTTTAACTTATCTAGTTTTATAAAATTAGTTGGCGCCCAGTTATTACAATGTTTTACATGTTATTATTACAAAGGATTTACTAAGTCGCAATAAATTAGCAACCTGACAGCCGTGGACGCGGCCACGTCAGATGAAGCCGATAAGAAGCTCGCAGTAATTTTTATTTAACGGAGAAAAGGCTGACGCAATATTAAATATATCAGTAAAAAAATAATTTTCTTAGATTCTTGCGCGTGCAAAGATGGAAAAATATTATTGTCTTCCTTATTTGATCCTTGTAATTGTATATTATCTTTTGTATTATTTGCATTATTAAGTTAGAAGATATATAACGAAAAAGACACAACTATTAATATAATTTAATATAAATAATAAAAAGTATTTTGTTTAATTCAACGTCAAGTTACGGAGTGAAACATTTCTTGAAAATATAATCGGGCAGGTTTTGATTATGATCATAATCGCACAAGATTTGTTTGCCGGCTGATCGCTGGAAGTGCAAACTGATTTCTTGCATTTTGCATGGCGCATCGTTATATCTATGTTTACGCAAAATCGCGTTATTTCGCACAGTCCACGTAATTCGAGCCAACTATAAGTACGTCGCGCCGAATCAAATGGTACAAGCTCGATCTACGAGTCGTCAGACTTGATAAAGAGATAAGATAATTAAAGAGTAGATTACACAAGAAGCAACCTAGAAATCATAACTTTTGCTGAACGATATATTTGAAGGCCATAATTGTGCCAATTCATATTTTACATTTATACAGCAACATATCTTGGAAATAATCCATTTCTTCGTACATATAATTACGATCTCGCTAATCTTACGATAATAAATACCTTGCTGTAGCTTTTCAAGATCGTATCGATAATACATAATCATTTACTTGAGACTTTTAGTTAAAAAATAAATATATAATTGCACAGCTGTTATTTTTTCAGTACAATTTCAGAGGAGTTTGTTAAATGCTCAAAAAAAAAAACAGATTTAAGACACTCGGATATTCTCAAGGACTGAATGAAAATTCCGCGTCACGGTTTTCATAGTTTGCAACATTGAAAATTAATTCCGCCACTCGTTGTAATGATGATAGCAATTGTGTATTACTCACCGTGGTACACGTCATACGTGAAGAAGCGCGCGTTAATCAGCGGCATACCAGGGAACATTTCGCACATTTGGAGATACGATACGAACCTCACGGACGGCGACCGCGACGTCGACTGACAGATTCGGCGAGGAAGGAATGCGGACAACTGCGTCGTGCAAACGCACGTCGCGGCGTCGTACGAAGACTGCCTTAAAAAAAAGAAAACTGCGACAAAAGTTAATTTATAAGCGGTTAAATATAAAATTAAGGTTAAATATAATACAGTAAAAGAAATAATTTCTTAGATTTTTGCGCGCATGAAGATTACGTGTGTGGAAAAATTTGCGTAACAGTTTTTATGAAACGATTGAGTAACAGAGTAATTATAATTAGCTCCTTGCAAATTGCTATTATTAATTACTAGAGCTATCATAAAAGATTATCAAAGTTCATTAAGTTACACGTACACTGCTTAGCCGCCTGAAGCAAGCGCATGTCATAAATATCACGTGTGACTTAAATACATCGATATTTATATAACGAACGATTTAACTTTTACGGGTTATACGCGAGGATTGTCCGTCATTCTGCCCTCGCATCCCCCTAGTAGCATTTTCCCTAACGCGATTTACGTCGGCAACTTGTGCACATCCATCGGTTCACATGTAAATCGCTTCGTACGCTCATTACGCTATTAGTCGATCGACGCTCCGCTCGCGCGTATTTAGCTTCGGCCACATGTGAATATAGCAAGGACAAATAAACAACGAAAAATATGTCCACACGAAACCTTCCACCACAGGCCGACTTTTATGCTTCCTTTTAACGAACCCTCTTGTGTAGCTATTATACATTACGCTGATTACCCATACAGCACCGATTAAACAGAAAGCTTTCAGGAAGGTTTAAAATCATTTTCAAGATTTCAAATTTCATATGCAACATTTTCTGAAAGGATTCCGCAATATGTCATATGAAATGTTGCCACAGAAATGTTTCTAAAACCTGCCACATGCAATAAATTGTGAAAAAATGTGAATACTTGTAAAAAGTAAAATTATATATATTATATACCTAGACCAAGTATTCGATCTTTAGTGAAGCTAACCAGTTGACAAAAAAATGCAATTATCTTCACGTATTCTTTTTCTTTCAAATGTAAGTGTGTTGAACAGAGAATTATATATTCTATATAATTCTTCCTTTTAATCAACTATTTGAGGAAGAAAAAGGAAAATATATAATATAAGAATGGCTCTTTGTCAATGTGCCAACAATTCACGCTTTTAAAGGGAAACTTGGTGAATACTTGGTTTAGCTATGTATGTGTATCATCTATATATTCTTATATATTATTATGTATCTTTTTCATTAAGCATATTTATTATATTAATTAGATTGCAAACATTAAATAAAAATTTAAATAATACTGTTATAATAATTTATTATAACTTTTTAGTATTTGCAATCTTCTGAATACTCGTATAATAAATTTTAAATATAATTTCTGAAGTATTTTTCAATTGATTTTAATAAGAGCTTTATAATTTGTGTGCAACATCATAGGAAAGTTTCAAAATATATTTCAATTAACCTTTAGTTAATATATCAAAAAGATTTCAGCATTTAATTAATCTTTCAAGCAATATTTCAGAAGGTTGCAGATTGATCTATACCTTTCAGCAACCTTTCTATAAGGTTTGAATGCAAGTGTCGCGGACATTTTGCTATTCCGGAGTTGTCTTCATAACTGTTGCAGAAACATTTTGCAATGTTTATGAGATGCTTTCATCTGTCAGATTAAAAACTTGCTGAAATATTTCTGAAATGTTTCGTGCTGTATGGGTAAATTATTATATGTTTTCTTCATAACAGCAACTACGTAATACAGTCAGTAATTAAATAGAATAAAAATTTAAAATATATTTGTGTAGAAAATTAGTATAATCACAAAAACGAGAAAGAGAGAGAAGAGACAATATATATGATAATGAGAAGAAATGATTTTTCGTCACGCCACGGCCGGCACGCAAACTTAATTGTCACGGGAGTATATTGACCTCACTGTCATCGAGCGGTTCATAACACAAATTAGGAAACGTGACTCGCGCACTCGCACGCGTGTTTAATTAAACAATTGCCACATCCCATAACGTAATGAATCACCTACGACAGAAAACAAGACGTACCTTCATTTGCTCCTCGTACACCTCCAATGTAAAAGAGATAAGAAAGAGCGGAGGATCCTCCGGCTGCTTCGAGCGAGCGTATTTCTAATAGCATCACGCATAAAGATCGCACTTTAATTAAATCGTGAGGCGTCACGTTTAGAATAGATCAAGCGACTATCGCTGTGTTCTAACGCCGCATAATTAACGCTCGCCAGCGAATACAGTGCCCTTTTTATACTTAACTCTATTGCGAGGCGCTACATTTTGGGCGAATGCACTCACGTGAATGGACCGCGATAAAACGATTATCACAGTATATTAATCAATCCTTGCCGTACTGCTGACTTCAGGCAGATATATAGCAGAGTCAGAGACTCGAAATCGGACCGACGGCGCCGTTGATAATGACCCGTACGATAAGAAAATACAGCGAGTTTCCGCTAACTTCGGTGTACGAAGATCCCTCAAGTTATGCATATGTATCCCTGATTCCAAGCATCTGAGTCGCGACGAAGACCGATCATGATACAATTGAAAGCGCGTTGAAGGATCGGAAATCCAGAGAAATTCTTTCTCTCTTCTGCTCAAGTATTTAAAGTCGCATTTAAGGGGAAGCTGGAGTTTGCTAGTGAACTATTTTGTTCACTATAGCGATGGTAATTGCAGTTTCGAAAAAATCCTTTATTGCTTGTGCAGAATAAAAAATCCTTTTCCACAAATGAAGTATAGTAGAAAGAAAAGTCCTGCTCTAAGACTTTATATTCAAAATGGAAAAAAGTTGAAAAGACTGCATAGTTTTTAACTTTTTTCCATTTGAATGTAAAGTCCTTGTACAGCGGACTTTCTTTCTACCTATACTTCATTTGTGGAAAAGGATTTTTATTCTGCACAAGCAATAAAAGAGAATTTTCGAAACTGCAATACCATCGCTATAGTGAAAAAATAGTTCACTAGCAACTTCAGCTTCCCCTTAAGGTGATCCTGGAGTGCTAGTGAACTATTTTCACTATAGCGATGCTAATTGCAGTTTCGAAAATTCACTTTTATTGCTTGTGCAGAATAAAAAAATCCTTTTCCACAAATGAAGTACAGATAGAGAAAGAAAGTCCTTTCTACAGGACTTATATTCAAAATGAAAAAAGTTAAAAACTTGCATTTGTTTTCTAACTTTTTTCCATTCTGAAATAAAGTCCTATGGAGCGGACTTTCTTCTACCTATACTTCATTTGTGTGAAAGGATTTTTTATTCTGCACAAGCAATAAAGAGAATTTTCGAAACTGCAATTACCATCGCTAATAGTGAAAAAATAGTTCAGTAGCAACTCCAGCTTCCCCTTAAGGTAATCCTGGAAGTTGCTAGTGAACTATTTTTTCACTATAGCGATGGTATTGCAGTTTCGAAAATTCTCTTTATTGCTTGTGCCAGAATAAAAAATCCTTTTCCACAAATGAAGTATAAGATAGAAAGAAAGTCCGCTCCACAGACTTATATTCAAATGGAAAAAAGTTAAAAACTTGCATTTGTCTTTTCTAACTTTTTCCATTTTGAATGTAAAACTTGTAGAGCGGACTTTTTTCTACCTATACTTCATTTGTGGAAAGGATTTTTATTCTGCACAAGCAATAAGAGAATTTTCAAAAAACTGCAATTACCATCGCTATAGTGACAAAATATAGTTCACTAGCAACTTCAGCTTCCCCTTAAGGTAATCCTGAGTGCTAGTGAACTATTTTTTCACTATAGCGATGTAATTGCAGTTTCGAAAATTCACTTTATTGCTGTGCAGAATAAAAATCCTTTTCCACAAATGAAGTATAGATAGAAAGAAAGTCCGCTCCACAGGACTTATATTCAAAATGGAAAAAAGTTATAAAACTTGCATTGTCTTTTCTAACTTTTTCCATTTTGAATTTAAAGTCCTGTAGAGCGGTCTTTCTTTCTACGTATACTTCATTTGTGGAAAAGGATTTTTATTCTGCACAAGCAATAAAGAGAATTTCGAAACTGCAATTACCATCGCTATAGTGACAAAATAGTTCACTAGCAACTCCAGCTCCCCCTAAATGCGACTTTAATACTTGAGCAAGAAGAGAGAAGAATTTCTCATGGATTCCGATCCTTACGCGCCTTCATTCGTATCAATGATCGGTCTTCGTCGCGACTCAGATCGCTTGGATCAGATACATATGCATAACTTGAGGACTCTTCGTACACGAAGTTAGCGAAACTCGCTGTATTTCTCTAATCGTACGGTCATTATCAAGCGCGCGTCCGGTCCGATTCGAGTCTCTGACTCTACTATATAATCTGCCTGAAATAGCAGTACGGCAAGGATTGCATAATATACTGTGATAATCCGTTATCGCGCGTCCATTCATCGTGAGTGCATTCGCCCAAAATGTAGCGCCTCGCAATAGAGTTAAGTATAAAAAAAGGCAACCTGTATTCCGCTGCGAGCGTTAATTATTGGGCGTTACACACGCGCATAGTCCGCTTATCTATTCTAAAACGTTGACGCCTCACGAATTTAATTAATGCGATCTTTATGCCGTTGATGCTATTAGAAATAAACGCTCGCTCGAAGCAGCCGGAATCCTCCGCTCTTTCTTATGCTCTTTTACATCTGGAGGTGTACGAAGAGAGCAAATGAAGTACGTCTTGTTTTCTGTCGTAGGTGATTCATTACGTATGGGATGTGGCAATTGTTAAATTAAAAACACGCGTGCGAGTGCGCGGAGTCACGTTTCCTAATTTGTGTTATTGAACCGCCTCGATGACAGTGATGTCAATATACTCCACGTGACAATTAAGTTTGCGTGCCGGCCCGTGGGCGGACGAGAAAATTCATTTCTTCTCATTTATCATATATATTTCTCTCTCTCTCTTTCTCGTTTTGTTTGATTATACTAATTTCTACACAAATATATTTTAAATTTTTATTCCTATTTTAATTACTGACTGTATTACGTAGTTGCTGTTATGAAGAAAACAAATATAATAAATACCCATACAGCACGAAAACATTTCAAAATATTTCACAAGTATTTAATCTGACAGATGAAAGCATCTCATAAACATTGCCAAAATGTTTCTGCAACAGTTAATGCAGACAACTCCGGAATAGCAAAATGTCCGCGACACTTGCATTCAAAACCTTATAGAAAGCGTTGCTGAAAGGTAAGATCAATCTGCAAACCTTTCTGAAAATATTGCTGAAAAGATTATTAAAATAGCTGAAATCTTTTTGATATATTACTAAAGTTAATTGAAATAATTTTGAAACTTTCCTATGATGGTTGCACACAAATTATAAAGCTCTTATTAAAATCAATTGAAAATACTTCAGAAATTATATTTAAATTTATTATACGAGTATTCAGAAGATTGCAAATACTAAAAAGTATAATAAAAGAATTTATATATAAAATGTAATTTATATTATTTTTATTTAATGTTTGCCAATCTAATTAATATAATAAATATGCTAATGAAAAAAAATACATAATATATATAAGATATATAGATGTAACACATACATAGCTAAACCAAGTATTCACCAAGTTCCCTTTAAAAAGCGTGAATTGTTGGCACATTGACAAAGAGGCAATTCCTTATTATTATATATTTTTCCTTTTTTTCTCCTCCCAAATAAAGTTGATAAAATAATAAAAAAAGAAGATTTTAAAAAAGAATTATTTATAATTTTTTCTGTTTCCAACCAAACACTTACATTTGAAAGAAAAAAGAATACGGTGAAGATAATGCATTTTTTGTCAACTGGTTAGCTTCACTATAAATCAAATACTTGGCTCTAGGTATTATATATATATAATTTTTACTTTTTACAATATTCAATTTTTTCACATTTATGCATGTGGCAGGTTTTAGAAAACATTTCTGGTTGCAACATTTCATATTGACATATTGCGGAATCCTTTCAGAAATGTTGCATATGAAATGTGAAATCTTGAAATGATTTTTATAAACCTTCCTGAATACTTTCTATTAATCGTGCTGTATGGGTTAATCAGGCGTAATGCTAATAATAGCTACACAGAGGTTCGTTAAAAGGAAGCATAAAAGTCGGCCTGTGTAGGAAGGTTCGGAGTGGGGACATATTTTTCGTGTTTATTTGTCCTTGCTATATTCACATGTGCCGAAAAGGCTAAATAACGCGCGAAGCGAGCGATTCGATTCGACTACTACGTAATGAGCGTAACGAAAGCGATTTACATGTGAACCCCGATGCGTTCGTGCACAAGTTGCCGACGTAAATCCGCGTTAGGGAAAAATGCTAACAGGGGATGCGAGGCAGAATGAGGACAATCCTCGCGTATAAGCCCCGTTAAAAGTTAAATCGTTCGTTATATAAATATCATGTATTTTAAGTCACACGTGATATTTATGACATGCGCTTTGCTTCAGCGGCTAAAGCAGTGTACGTGTAAACTTAATGAACTTTGATAATCTTTATGATAGACTCTTAGTAATTAATAATAGCAAATTGCAAGGAGCTAATTATATATTCTCGTTACACAATCGTTTCATAAAAAACTGTTACGCAATTTTTTCCACACAACAGTAATCTTCATGCGCGCAAAAATCTAAGAAAATTATTTCTTATTCTTCGACGAATGTCAGTCCGAGCGGCACGACCGCGACGGCGACGCGTTCTACGTTTCCGCAGTCTTCGTACGACCGCCGCGACGTGCGTTTGCACGACGCAGTTGTCCGCATTCCTTCCTCGCCGAATCTGTCAGTCGACGTCGCGGTCGCCGTCCGTGAGGTTCGTATCGATCTCCAAATGTGCGAAATGTTCCCTGGTATGCCGCTGATTAACGCGCGCTTCTCTCACGTATGACGTGTACCACGGTGAGTAATACACAATTGCTATCATCATTACACGAGTGGCGGAATTAATTTTCATGTTGCAACTATGAAAACCGTGACGCGGAATTTTCATTCAGTTCTTGAGAATATCCGAGTGTCTTAAATCTGTTTTTTTTTTTGAGCATTTAACAAACTCCTCTGAAATTGTACTGAAAAAAATAACAGCTGTGCAATTATATATTTATTTTTTAACTAAAAGTCTCAAGTAAATGATTATGTAATATCGATACGATCTTGAAAGCTACAGCAAGGTATTTATTATCGTAAGATTAGCGAGATCGTAATTATATGTACGAAGAAATGGATTATTTCCAAGATATGTTGCTGTATAAATGTAAAATATGAATTGGCACAATTATGGCCTTCAAATATATCGATTCAGCAAAGAGTTATGATTTCTAGGTTGCTTCTTGTGTAATCTACTCTTTAATTATCTTATCTCTTTATCAAGTCTGACGACTCGTAGATCGAGCTGTACCATTTGATTCGCGCGACGTACTTATAGTTGGCTCGAATTACGTGGACTGTGCGAAATAACGCGATTTTGCGTAAACATAGATATAACGATGCGCCATGCAAAATGCAAGAAATCAGTTTGCACTTCAGCGCGATCAGCCGGCAAACAAAATCTTGTGCGATTATGATCAATAATCAAAACCTGCCCGATTATATTTCAAGAATGTTTCACTCCGTAACTTGACGTTGGAATTAAACAAAATACTTTTTATTATTTATATTAAATTATATTAATAGTTGTGTCTTTTTCGTTATATATCTTCTAACTTAATAATGCAAATAATACAAAAGATAATATACAATTACAAGGATCAATAAGGAAGACAAATAATATTTTTCCATCTTTGCACGCGCAAGAATCTAAGAAAATTATTTTTTTACTGATATATTTAATATTGCGTCAGCCTTTTCTCCCGTTAAATAAAAATTACTGCGAGCTTCTTATCGGCTTCATCTGACGTGGCCGCGTCCACGGCTGTCAGGTTGCTAATTTATTGCGACTTAGTAAATCCTTTGTAATAATAACATGTAAAACATTGTAATAACTGGGCGCCAACTAATTTTATAAAACTAGATAAGTTAAAATTGGATAAGGTCTCAGGGGTGGATATTTGGAGGACCCTTTCTATATGATACTGACTGTTGGGACACCCACAGGATATAATTGAAAAATAAAAAAAACGTTAAACGGAACTTCAAATACTATAATTCGGAATATAGAGGTCTCACAGAAAATTTAGTTTTAGGCAGAATAGTACAATAGTTATTTCTACTCACAATTGACGCGGGGAGGTCTCTTACTCTGTCAGCCTTGGTTATTAAACTTTTGCAATCGCAGCTGCGAGCCGTCCACGCTTAGAAAAATTTTGTAAAGCGGCGATCCGACTCCCCGGGAGCTGACTCTAGGATTCTGCTAGACTTGCTTTACTATATAGCACCGCCATCCAAAGAGTGCCACACGGTGATCCCGCTCCTTCGCGCATAGACGAGGTACGGTGCCGTCGGTCATTTACGCATGCGTTCTTTGCGTATCGATAAATCGATATCAATCGATGTCCCATATACAATTGGGCATACGCCCTTGATCACCGTCCATCCTCGTCCGTCCTATGGGCCGGATGGGAGCACATCGCGTCTCCTTCGGCCAGAATTCAGTGACCAGAATTGAGAGAACCTCCCGTTTGTCCGAAATATAAGCAATCCGAATTTTATAGCGCAACAATTCAATAATATAATAAATAATTTCAAAATTCATACAACAGTTTCAGTAAGTAATGATGATTTTCAATAATTTCAACAACATCAATAAAAAAATATAAAATGAAAATATTTAAAATACTCGGCCTATAATTGTTATATAAACTTCCGACGAGCCGGATCACGTCGACGTTGGGGGAATAAACTTACACTGTCACAATATATAAATATATATAAATATAATATATAATTTTACTGATATTATAGTAAATATAAAAATATATATATAAATTCCGATAATTCTGCAAGAAAGTTTTTATCACATCTTACGAAACGTTCTACGAATACTTTACGTAGCACAGGCAAGTTTTTAGAATTTCATGTGGGACAGGACGACGACTGATAAATAACCGCGTACTATGCTCTATATCCTGTCACATAAAGGATGTAGCAATAATCGCATTGATTACACGGTGTCTTTAAAATTACTTCTCTCTAAAGAGTTTCCTTAAAAAAAGAAAACTGGACAAAAGGTTAATTTATAAGCGGTTAAATATAAATTAAGGGTTAAATATAATATCAGTAAAAGAAATAATTTTCTTAGATTTTTGCGCGCATGAAGATTACGTGTGTGGAAAAATTGCGTAACAGTTTTTATGAAACGATTGTGTAACGAGAATATATAATTAGCTCCTTGCAAATTTGCTATTATTAATTACTAGAGTCTATCATAAAAGATTATCAAAGTTCATTAAGTTACACGTACACTGCTTAGCCGCTGAAGCAAGCGCATGTCATAAATATCACGTGTGACTTAAAATACATGATATTTATATAACGAACGATTTAACTTTTACGGGGCTTATACGCGAGGATTGTCCGTCATTCTGCCCTCGCATCCCCCTGTTAGCATTTTCCCTAACGCGGATTTACGTCGGCAACTTGTGCACACGCATCGGGGTTCACATGTAAATCGCTTCGTTACGCTCATTACGTAGTAGTCGATCGATCGCTCGCTCGCGCGTTATTTAGCTTCGGCACATGTGAATATAGCAAGGACAAATAAACAACGAAAAATATGTCCACCACGAACCTTCCTACACAGGCCGACTTTTATGCTTCCTTTTAACGAACCCTCTGTGTAGCTATTATTACATTACGCTGATTACCCATACAGCACCGATTAATACAGAAAGCTTTCAGGAAGGTTTTAAAATCATTTCAAGATTTCACATTTCATATGCAACATTTCTGAAAGGATTCCGCAATATGTCATATGAAATGTTGCAACAGAAATGTTTCTAAAACCTGCCACATGCAATAAATGTGAAAAAATGTGAATATTGTAAAAAGTAAAATTATATATATATATACCTAGACCAAGTATTCGATCTTTAGTGAAGCTAACCAGTTGACAAAAAAATGCATTATCTTCACGTATTCTTTTTTCTTTCAAATGTAAGTGTTGGTTGAACAGAGAATTATATATCTATATAATTCTTTCCTTTTAATCAACTATTTGGAGGAAGAAAAAGGAAAATATATAATATAAGAATGGCTCTTTGTCAATGTGCCAACAATTCACGCTTTTTAAAGGGAAACTTGGTGAATACTTGGTTTAGCTATGTATGTGTACATCTATATATCTTATATATATTATGTATTTTTTTCATTAAGCATATTTATTATATTAATTAGATTGCAAACATTAAATAAAAATAATAAATACATTTTATATATAATTTTTATTATAACTTTTTAGTATTTGCAATCTTCTGAATACTCGTATAATAAATTTAAATATAATTTCTGAAGTATTTTCAATTGATTTTAATAAGAGCTTTATAATTTGTGTGCAACATCATAGGAAAGTTTCAAAATTATTTCAATTAACCTTTAGTAATATATCAAAAAGATTTCAGCTATTTTAATAATCTTTCAGCAATATTTCAGAAAGGTTGCAGATTGATCTATACCTTTCAGCAACCTTTCTATAAGGTTTTGAATGCAAGTGTCGCGGACATTTTGCTATTCCGGAGTTGTCTCATAACTGTTGCAGAAACATTTTGCAATGTTTATGAGATGCTTTCATCTGTCAGATTAAATACTTGTGAAATATTTCTGAAATGTTTTCGTGCTGTATGGGTATTATTATATTGTTTTCTTCATAACAGCAACTACGTAATACAGTCAGTAATTAAATAGAATAAAAATTTAAAATATATTTGTGTAGAAAATTAGTATAATCACAAAAACGAGAAAGAGAGAGAGAGAAATATATATGATAAATGAGAAGAAATGAATTTTCTCGTCCGCCACGGCCGGCACGCAAACTTAATTGTCACGGGAGTATATTGACCTCACTGTCATCGAGGCGGTTCATAACACAAATTAGGAAACGTGACTCCGCGCACTCGCACGCGTGTTTTAATTAAACAATTGCCACATCCCATAACGTAATGAATCACCTACGACAGAAAACAAGACGTACCTTCATTTGCTCCTTCGTACACCTCCAGATGTAAAAGAGATAAGAAAGAGCGGAGGATCCTCCGGCTGCTTCGAGCGAGCGTTATTTCTAATAGCATCACGCATAAAGATCGCACTTAATTAAATCGTGAGGCGTCACGTTTTAGAATAGATCAAGCGGACTATCGCGTGTGTAACGCCGCAATAATTAACGCTCGCCAGCGGAATACAGGTGCCCTTTTTTTATACTTAACTCTATTGCGAGGCGCTACATTTTGGGCGAATGCACTCACGTGAATGGACCGCGATAACGATTATCACAGTATATTATCAATCCTTGCCGTACTGCTATTCAGGCAGATTATATAGTAGAGTCAGAGACTCGAATCGGACCGGACGGCGCGTTGATAATGACCGTACGATAAGAAATACCAGCGAGTTTCCGCTAACTTCGTGTACGAAGAGTCCTCAAGTTATGCATATGTATCCTGATCCAAGCGATCTGAGTCGCGACGAAGACCGATCATGATACGAATGAAGGCGCGTAAGGATCGGAAATCCAGAGAAATTCTTTCTCTCTTCTTGCTCAAGTATTAAAGTCGCATTTAAGGGGAAGCTGGAGTTGCTAGTGAACTATTTTGTCACTATAGCGATGGTAATTGCAGTTTCGAAAATTCTCTTTATTGCTTGTGCAGAATAAAAAATCCTTTTCCACAAATGAAGTATACGTAGAAAAAAAGTCCGCTCTACAGGACTTTACATTCAAAATGGAAAAAAGTTAGAAAAGACAAATGCAAGTTTTTAACTTTTTTCCATTTTGAATATAAAGTCCTGTGGAGCGGACTTTCTTTCTATCTATACTTCATTTGTGGAAAAGGATTTTTATTCTGCACAAGCAATAAAGTGAATTTTCGAAACTGCAATTACCATCGCTATAGTGAAAAAATAGTTCACTAGCAACTCCAGGATTACCTTAAGGGGAAGCTGAAGTTGCTAGTGAACTATTTTGTCACTATAGCGATGGTAATTGCAGTTTTGAAAATTCTCTTTATTGCTTGTGCAGAATAAAAAATCCTTTTCCACAAATGAAGTATAGGTAGAAAGAAAGTCCGCTCTACAAGACTTTACATTCAAAATGGAAAAAAGTTAGAAAAGACAAATGCAAGTTTTTAACTTTTTTCCATTTTGAATATAAAGTCCTGTGGAGCGGACTTTCTTTCTATCTATACTTCATTTGTGGAAAAGGATTTTTATTCTGCACAAGCAATAAAGAGAATTTTCGAAACTGCAATTACCATCGCTATAGTGAAAAAATAGTTCACTAGCAACTCCAGGATTACCTTAAGGGGAAGCTGGAGTTGCTACTGAACTATTTTTTCACTATAGCGATGGTAATTGCAGTTTCGAAAATTCTCTTTATTGCTTGTGCAGAATAAAAAATCCTTTTCCACAAATGAAGTATAGGTAGAAAGAAAGTCCGCTCCATAGGACTTTATATTCAGAATGGAAAAAAGTTAGAAAAGACAAATGCAAGTTTTTAACTTTTTTCCATTTTGAATATAAAGTCCTGTAGAAAGGACTTTCTTTCTATCTGTACTTCATTTGTGGAAAAGGATTTTTTATTCTGCACAAGCAATAAAGTGAATTTTCGAAACTGCAATTAGCATCGCTATAGTGAAAAAATAGTTCACTAGCAACTCCAGGATCACCTTAAGGGGAAGCTGAAGTTGCTAGTGAACTATTTTTTCACTATAGCGATGGTAATTGCAGTTTCGAAAATTCTCTTTATTGCTTGTGCAGAATAAAAAATCCTTTTCCACAAATGAAGTATAGGTAGAAAGAAAGTCCGCTGTACAAGACTTTACATTCAAAATGGAAAAAAGTTAGAAAAGACAAATGCAAGTTTTTAACTTTTTCCCATTTTGAATATAAAGTCCTATTGAGAGGACTTTCTTTCTATCTGTACTTCATTTGTGGAAAAGGATTTTTTATCCTGCACAAGCAATAAAGAGAATTTTCGAAACTGCAATTACCATCGGTATAGTGAAAAAATAGTTCACTAGAAACTCCAGGATTACCTTAAGGGGAAGCTGAAGTTGCTAGTGAACTATTTTGTCACTATAGCGATGGTAATTGCAGTTTCGAAAATTCTCTTTATTGCTTGTGCAGAATAAAAAATCCTTTTCCACAAATGAAGTATACGTAGAAAGAAAGTCCGCTCTACAGGACTTTACATTCAAAATGGAAAAAAGTTAGAAAAGACAAATGCAAGTTTTTAACTTTTTTCCATTTTGAATATAAAGTCCTGTAGAGAGGACTTTCTTTCTATCTGTACTTCATTTGTGGAAAAGGATTTTTTATCCTGCACAAGCAATAAAGAGAATTTTCGAAACTGCAATTACCATCGCTATAGTGAAAAAATAGTTCACTAGCAACTCCAGCTTCCCCTTAAGTCACATTGATTCTATTGGGTTGGCCAAAAAGTAATTGCGTTTTTTCCAATAGATGGACATACATGTCTTGAAATGTAACTAACTTCATTTTAAACCACAAATTCATTATGTAGGTTAACAACTCACAGTTCAAGCTTGTTTTACAAAAAGAAAGTACACGATTTCGTTAACAATTGTTTCTTTGCCGTCGATTTCAAAATGGAAAATCAAAAAGAACATTTTCCTCATATTTTGTTTTATTACTTCCGAAAAGGGAAAAACGCTGTGCAAGCTCATAAAAAGTTATATCATGTATATGGCGAAGATGCTTTAAAACTGCGGCAGTGTCAAAATTGGTTTACTAAATTTCGATCTGGAGATTTTAATGTGAAAAATGCACCACGCTCAGGAAGGCCAATCGAAATTGATGATGGCAAAATAAAGGCACTGATCGATTCCAATCGGCGTTTAACGACACGAGAGATTGCTGAGAATCTTAACATATCGAAATCGAGTGTTGAGAACCATTCAAAACGACTTGGATACATTAGTAAGCTCGATATTTGGGTACCACATGAGCTCAAAGAAATTCACCTCACTAAGCGTATTGACATCTGCGATTCTCTTTTGAAACGTGAGGAAAATGATCGATTTTTGAAACGTATGATAACAGGCGACGAAAAATGAATCGTCTACAACAACGTCAAACGAAAAAGATGGTGGAGCAAGCGTGATGAACCTGCTGAAAGCACTTGAAAAGCGGATATTCACCAAAGAAAGATTATGCTGTCAGTCTGGTGGGACTGTGTATTTTGAGCTGCTTGCAAGGAATCAAACCATTAATTCAGACGTATACTGTCATCAACTGGATAAATTAAATTATGCCATCGAACAGAAACGTCGAGAATTGGTGAATCGCAAAGGTGTTGTGTTTCACCATGATAACGCTAGACCACGTACAAGTTTGGTCACTCGTGAAAAATTGTTGCAGCTTGGATGGGACGTGTTACCATGATGTTACCACATCCACCATATTCGCCAGACCTGGCACCATCAGATTACCATTCGTTTGGTTCTTTGCAAAACGCCTTGAATGGTAAAACCTTTACTGCTGATGAGGATATCAAATCGTTGTTGTAATTGTTTTTTGCTGAAAAAGATAAGAACTTTTTTGAGCGCGGAATCATGAAGTTGCCTGAAAAATGGCAAAAGATAATCAAACAAAATGGACAATATATTGTTTAATAAAGTTTTTGTTTCCCATGAAAAATTCGCCTTTTAAATAAAAGTAATTGCGTTTTTTTAAATATAAATATATTTAAAAAAACGCAATTACTTTTTGGCCAAGTCAATAGTTTACGCAATATCGTGTGTACATATTAATACAGAAAATGCTGCAACAGTACTTGCAGTTATACTTAAAATTATTTTTGAGTAATAAAATTGTCAGTCAGATAAGAACGAAGCGCGCGACCGCACTCTCTTCATTGTTCATTGATATGCGATGCAGCATGGTAACGACAGGGACAGGCCTTGATGCTGGCCATACTATAATGGCCGGATGCGCCCGTTGCCTTCTTTTCAGCTTGAGGAATGATACAGAACATCACTGCATCCACGAATCGCTAAGCAGATAAAGAACAAATGAGTTTTAAGTAGGGAAAAAAACGAAAGTCCATTTAATTGTTTGAAATATAGGAAGAGAATGTTAATAAAACTGCAAGATTGATAGGCGTTGATAGACACTAAGATTATATATTAAGAACATATTTTAATATAATAATTCACATGAATAATATTAAATAATATTAAAACGAAATTCTGAAATCAAGTGTGCTTTTATTTTGTAGAGAAAACGAAAATGGTGTCTCGAAACAGGCCGATTAAAATAACGACCGTCGGTGATGGCATGGTCGGAAAAACGTGCATGCTCATCACGTACACAAAGAAAGAATTCCCGACGGAATACATACCTACAGTGTAAGTATCGTAGTACTTGTATCGTAGTAATACAACATATGGAGTCGTAATTAACAGCGACAGCCTGCGAGCGAAGTGTTCTATTTTACGTACTATTTTTCTTCTTTAAAAGCTTTGCAAATTAGCTTTCGAAAAAAATATTAAAATTATCTAATTTAATTTAAATGTTGTCGTTTGCAGTTTTGACAACTACGTTGACAGCGTATCTGTGAATGGGCAGCAGTTCCAAATGACATTATGGGATACAGCTGGTCAAGAAGATTACGAACGGCTTAGACCGTTATCTTATCCAAATGTGAGTGGCAATGATCATCATCCATTAGGTAGCCATTACCTATAGAAATCCTTGCTATCGCTTTTAATTCCTTTTACAGACCGATTGTTTTCTGCTGTGCTTCTCCGTGAGCGCTCGTAGCTCTTTTGAGAACGTCGCGAGTAAATGGCATCCGGAGATCAAAGCACACTGTCCCAATGTGCCGATCGTGCTCGTGGGTAAATATATCATACAATTCTCTCGAAGAAATTTAAAAAGACGAAATGCTTATTATTCTAAATTCGTGTCCTTTAATTATTGGCTTGACTAAAAAATTCAAAACTCTGCATTAAAAATTAATATTACGAAGTAATATTTTGCATCTAAACCACACGAATCAAATCCGAACGATTTTCCAGATTTTCCAAAACCTTGTTGTATCACTTCTTGATGCAGAGTTTTGCGTTTGGAATTTTCCTAGGGTTTGCTGGCACGGACTGTTCATTCCGATACATAATACAAATAATTCTCCTTTTATTTGTTCATATAGGTACCAAAGTGGACCTTAGAAATCAAGAAACCATAGATATTATCACCCCGAGAGACTGCAATAAGATGAGAAAGAGGATCAAGGCGGTCAAGTACGTCGAGTGCTCCGCGATAAAACAAGAGGGTCTTGACGACGTCTTTATGGAGGCCGTTAAAGCCGTACTGAAGAAACCGCCGTCGCGGAAACCTTGCTACATCCTTTGAAGTGGGGGGGCGGACACCGAGATTGATGTACAACCCGTTTGGGGAACGGGGCGGTTATAGTCATTTAAGATTCATGTTAAACCAAAGATCTTTCTTGCATCTTCTCGTGCCTTTTCTGTACATTTCACTCTCGTTCTTGACTTCTTCTATTTATGGATATCCATTCCTGAAAGGAGTGCGTAACCATGTGTTTAGCATTTCACTCTTGACGACATTCCTGAGACGCGCTGTATCTCCATGTATAAATCGCAATTACCTTCCGCCGTGTAAATATTCGCTGTATCTCTCTCTTTCTTTTTTTATATATCTAATATAAATCTTTGTATCGAAAAATAAAAGATACCTTACGCAACAATTAATACAGTTGTGTGGATGCAACATAGACATATACAGGGTGGCCCATTTTAATTTATACAGTCGATTTTTTAAAAAACTAAAAGAGATACGAAAAAATGTTTCAGACAAACATGTCACGATTTCGAGGGGGACATAAGATGATACCATTGGTTTGACCTTGAATAGTCGTTTGAAGGTCACGCGAAGATCACCTTCAATTTCTTAAATTGAAACCCCAACTTTTTATTGCAGATTCTTATTCTCCATCGAAAAGTAAGTAACTTTTGTCTGAAACATTTTTCCGAAAAATGTCATCTTATGTCCTTAAAATGATCTTCAAGATGAGTTTTGAGGACATACATCGATGAAAATAAATAGTGACGTAAACTTATTTCAATGAAAACAAAGACCCTTTGAAGGCCATCTTAATAAGTTCACAGGATAAGATAAACATAAAAAGTAGTATCGATAGATAAGTCAATCGTGCAAGATGTATTCATTTGAAGAACAAGTCGACATGATGGAGAATGATTTCATTTATGGAGAATGTCAAAAAAATTCAGTGAGAGCGCAAAATTTATACGCTGAACGATATCCTAATCGCACTCAGCCTTCGCGTCGAACATTTAAAATCCTATTTATTTTCATCGATGTATCCGTTTGAAGAACAAGTTGATCCTCATTTATGAGGAATGTCAAAATCAAAACATTCCGATAAAACATACTAATAAAGCGTCATTTCGTACATCTTTTAAACGTAAATTTCATTTAATATAAAAATGTATTTTTTATCGTTTTCATTTACATTTAATCTTGTTCAATAATTTTGTGTCCTGAGTTCCGTACTTGTTTTAAGTTCCTCTATAAAATTATGGAAAAAAACATACCGAACCTATTAAAAAAATGAAGGTGACCTTGATATCTTCGAAGCGCCTCCACCAGGACAAAAATTATTATCGCCATATGTTAGCCCCCTTCGTACCGTATAATTTTGATTACATAAATTTTCCTTTAGACCTTATAACTTAGAAGATATTTAAGGTGGTAATAGTTATTGCCCACCCTGTGTATATATATATATATTTACATATTATATATGTATGTATATTTCATATATATATTTCACCATACAGTCCCATAAATTGTGTCCAGCATCTAACAACTAAGTATCTTTACAACTGTATGTCACAATATTGATATATAAAAATACGAATACAAAATTATGATTTGCCAAAAATTAAAATTCTGTATAAAAACGTTCTGCTGTAACAGATAATAACAACTTATGAAAAGTATATCCCTATCATGTATCCCTAGCCCATAATACATAACAATCGTTTCGACCAGATTTCCATAACACGTTACAAGGTTACAACTTCGCGTTGTTCATTTCCATGAGACCTTTCAATTTCTGCGTGAGCATGATGTTTCCAGTTATTTTCAGTTTGCCACGCATAAATGCCGTCTGCGGATTCAATTTTCCCAGTGCCTGCAACGAACGAGACGATTTTCTTTAGATAAAGGAAAAGCACCGAAAGTATATAAAATTTTAGTTTTATATTTTAGTAACTCACAATTTCAACCATATCTTTATCGTCAATGGTGAGCGTGGTATCTGCCTTCCCAGATTTAGGCTTTCCTTTGTGCACTTCAGCATTCTTCAAGTCAAGAGCTGTCAAAAAAAAATAAATAAATATGTGGAATGCAAGTTCTCTCGGCATATAATTATTTTTATCTTTTTTTCCGAAAGGGAGAGGGATATAAATTCAAGGTACAACACAGATATTTTCAATATATTGGGTCAGTCAAAAAGTGCAGTTCGAACAAAAGTGTCAAATTGAATTTTTTGACTGACCCAACAGTTATTATAATGTAATTGAAATCACTCACTCCATTCAGATGCCACCTTCCCATCAACGGTAATATTGTATAAGAAAATCCCATTAACTTTCTTGACCTTTTCCGGATTTGTTTTCACATGTTCACCGATCGCCACGAATACAGCATCGCTCTGCAAATCTACGCTGGCCGAGCATCGGTTTGCCTTCAGCATTGGTTCAACAACTTCGAGTAGATCGATATATGCACCTGCGAAATAAAAGCATTCATTTACGATGACGCATATATCTTTACACCGTCATATCTTTTAACAGAAACCTCTGACAAAAAAATGTTTTTAACGAAATTTACTTGTTTTTACCCGTAGAACCCAACCATCTAACATTTTATAGGGGGTCCCGTTTGAAATTGTGAAGTTACCCCCTGCCCCCCTTAAGGGGGGCAGGGGGTAACTTCATATTTATGTAGTTAGAAAGGCCCCTCGAATACATAAAACTTTCTCATGAACAACTTTTTGATTTGACAAATAGTTTCCGAAATATTCAGCTGTTAAGAGTTATGTGGGCCACCCTGTATATACTTCAATTTCTAAAAATAACGAGAAATAACTTCAGTGAGTAATAGCCAACCTGCTATAACATCCTTAGTAGAGTCTGTGCTCGTCCGGAAATGTATTCTCTTACCGTTACGCCACATTTCAGTGCGCAATGTGTCGCCTGGGATAACTGGTTTTACAAATCTTACCTAAAAAACCAAAGGTTTCACTCGCTCATTTGGCTTGAAGGAACAAAATAAGAAAAGATAAAGAATTATCTTGGGTCGACACACTGACTCTTCGAAATATTTCGTCTCAATCTTTTCATTATTTTATACATATATGTTTTATTTAGATTCAATTATACATAACATATATATATATGTATGTATGCATATGCATTTATTTATTAATTTACATACGTACATATATGACTGAATGCCATATCATGCTGTTTGCCTTTAACTCACTTCAATAATCATGAGTGTGCATTTCATACGTATTATTTATGATAAGCAGAGTCCACGATAAGCTTTATGAATCTAATTATCAAGTTAATGCCGAATATTGATTTTACACATGCAAAATTTATGATACTAATAATCGCGACGTCATCCTTATCGGTTAATTTGTTTTTTCAAAAACGGTATTACTTGCAAGATCGTAATTCTTCAATCTTATTATTTTAGATTGGACAAATGTTATATCATTCTGCATGTGTGCAGAATGCTATTGTATGCATTATTATTATTATTCTGGCAAAATATCGCGAATGATTTTCTTAATGATAATCATACCTTGAGGCATTTGAACAAGTGTGGATCGCCACCAGCAAACGTTTTAATAACATGACGAGTGGAGAATCCCAGCGAACACAGTCCATGTAATATTGGTATTCTATGTCCAGCAATTGCGGAAAAATTAGGATCAATGTGCAAAGGATTGTAGTCTCCACTCAATCTATAAAGAGCAGCCTGCGAAGATAATACCAAAATTATTGCACACGTAACTACATAAGATAGATTTAGATCATTAAAGCAAGATGCTTGAATATTCGTATTACGCTAAGAGAAAATAAAAATAAAGTTACCTAATCGTAATACGAGATGAGATATTAACTTACGTCGGCAAAAATACGTTAAAATTTATGTACGCTCTAATGCGTTTTTCGCAACAATTTAAATTCTAATTTTCATGCAGCCGCACGTGTAAAATATCGAATTTTCATTTATCCTTTCATACATTTTACCCACATATTACATCCACATATTTTTTTACCTGATCAACACTAGTTTTTTGTTCATATACAACATCCGGCTTTCTAGCAGGAGGCTGAACGGTTGGAATAATATGGTCAGAGCTGCGTTTTCCACCGTAACCACCTACACCAGTGATAAATACAGATATCTGCCCAGTCGACAATTTTTCTTCAGTCGCCCCGTTATATGTATCATCTAAAAAAGTTAAAACACAAGATAGATATAAAAATATAGAGCATTTAATAAGTTCAATGTGCGTAATTGTAAATTTTTGGTCACATTATGAAATATGATCATTGAAGAGTTACGTACGTTGAACTAAAACAACGACGCCCTTTCCCTTGTCCATAACATCTTGCACTTTGAAGCGCGTTTCTAATGTGGCTTCGACAGGCAGAGGTTTCAAAACCTCCAGATATTGTTCTCCATGGAGGATCTGCGAGTATAAATAACGTAAGATTGCAATACGAAATAAATAAATGAATATTTTAATATATAAATATAAAGAAGAACAATCAAGCACATGGAAATATGGGATGATGATGAACGACAGAATTTAAGTTGTTAATACCTGCGCTAGGCTAAATTCTATGTTTGGTAAAGCAGTCTGCAGAACAGAAGTTTCAATGCATCCCATAGGTCCGTACGTGGTGAAGAAAGTAGGCAAAATGGCAAAGTTGTCGTGATTTTCATATAAATAACGTAGATCATCTGCCTCGGCAACGGTAGCTCCAACTGAAAGACGACGGAGGAGTTAGCAGAAATCAAACTGATTGGACAATGAAAATTAAATGTCTTATCTAGCTACGGTACCTCCAAGCGCATACAGTATAACGTCACGATTATTGTATCTGCTTATCATGATATTTTCTTCCTGTAAACGATAACAATAAAGGCTACGCGTAACTGTGCAGAATCAAGTCACAAAATTAACGCAAAAATTTACCTCAGAAGAAGAAGAGACAACAGTAGAGGAAAGAGAATCAGGAGTAGACAAGCTGTCGAAAACGTACATTAATTCCTGTGTTGCGTCCTAAGAAAGAAAATAAAGAAAAGATGAAAAATGCGAGATAAGGAGTAACAAAATCGAATACGCGCGCATATTCTCTTACATGAATCGTATTGCACCGTTTCGCTTTTTTCATGTTGATTATCTGCGACCAATTCTCCTTCACAGCCTCCGGCGTGACGTCGGCTGACAGATCTTGCCGCAAAATGCAACCCGTAGAGCGGACCAAGTGACCTACGAATTTCGACACAAGACATATGCCTTTACACTTCGGTCATTAGACTCGTTCTTTCTCGCTGCACTTCTGAACCGAGTAAAATCTATTTATAATTCGCAAATTTTTTTCCGTCTATCATTTCAAGTCTGCTCTTGCGGAATCCGCAAAGAAAATTTAAATTATCTCTGTTATAAAAAACAGTTATGATTTTTTTCCTCGAATTAATGTAAAATTCACGATTTTCGAATGTAACTTTTTTTCAAAAAATTACTTAAACCAGTTGAGCGTTTCTTATAGTTTTAGCTAAATGTTCGACGTGGGGTAGCCTGTACCCCAGTGTGGGAAGCCCGTGAAAATTTGGAGGTGTGGGAAGTTAACAATTTGATAATTGATACTCACATTTGCCAGCCCAGCCTAATGCTGACTCGATTATCGAACCATTTTCTGTACAATTTTCATGACACAGCCAGAAAACGACGGGTGCTATCAGTTCAGGCTTCATGTGCTCGAAAAAGTCTGCCAGAAAAGTTACACGGCTATTCATACACCTCTTGGAAGTCTCGGATGTTTTATGAACTTTTTATTTACTACATACATTTTGCCATTGATAACTATTAATTAAAAATTATTTATTTTAGCATTCAGACCAAGTTACTTACCCGGTGGAAGGACATCTTCCGTCAAGCGCGAAGCAGCTGTAGGCACTATTACGTTGGTGTAAATATTTCTCTTTTTTCCTTCGAGGGCCAGTGTATTAGCTAGTCCTACGAGACCCAGCTTTGCCGTACTGTAATTGGTTTGTCCAAAGTTGCCATATAAACCGCTATTGCTTGAAGTAAAAATTATGCGGCCGTAGTTCTGCTTATAAAAATATGGCCACGCTGCTTTCGTTGTTATCATTGCTCCCTTAAGGTGGACATCGTATATCGCATCTAAAAAGTGCAAGTCACATGTAAATTTGTAAAATATTAATAGGGATATTAATATTGTATTTGATCTTATGCACAAACCCCATTGCTCCATTGTCATCTTCGCGAAAGATGTATCTCGCAAAATGCCGGCATTATTAATAACTACATCCACACGGCCGTACGCATCGATCGCTGTCTGAACGATTTTGTCACCCTGGAGTACAGAGTTGTAATCTGCCACAGCCTTTCCTCCTAAGCAATGATTGTCAGTTGCATCATTTTAATTTAAATATAAAAATAATGAGAAACGCATAAAAATTAATGTATGATGAACGAAACTTTCAAATTTAAATATCTTTTTCCAAGTACGAGTTGTACGTTGAAAATCACATAGAGATGTTACTAATAATCTCAATAAACAATGAAGCTATAAAACTAATACAAGCACTAACCATTTCGTCTAATTTCTGCAACAACGGCATCCGCACTTTTGGTGCTACTTCCATCCCCGTGTCTGCTGCCTCCCAAATCATTTACGACCACACTGGCACCTCTGGACGCAAATAGTAGCGCATACGCTCGACCTAATCCTGAAATGTTAATGATACGCATATTCTAATCAAGATATATATTTCTCACGTACATTGTACATTTTACATGTATATATTCATAGATATGCATACATATCGGAGTGTCACTAGAGTGACACGAGAGGACAAATTGATTCTACGTCGAGAATTGAATAGAAAATATAGAATAAAATGTTCTCATACGAGACTTTGTGTTTGAGAAAAATGATTGAATATTTGTTGAATACGCATTCTTAGTCAAGACATCAAACGGATTTTACTTTTCGATTATCTCGATCCAACTAATAAGCATGCTAATGTGTATGTATGATGTATGCTAATCTGTGACAGATCAAATGTCAAGAGCAAAATAAAATAAACTTGTTTACTTTCAGGAAATTGACGGAACTAACGTCCATTTGCTGGACATGCGATCACACTCTTCTTACTAAATCTCTAAGAGAGAGTTGATTTTTCAACAGGATGGACCATCATCGTATTCAGCCGTGAAGTAAAACATTGCTTAAACGAGAGATATCAGTACTGGGGATCGGTTGTGACGGAACAATATCTGGCTACTGCAAATCTCCAGATCTATTATCACTCAAGTTTTATTTGTCGAGTCATGATAATCTATCATGCACAATGTACAATGACAAGTGTAAAACAATTATTATAGCATTTGGAAAATTAAAAACGCAAAATATTACATTAGGAAACATTTACAAAATGGATAACATGGATAGTATTTCTAACAATTTTTAAATAACAATTTTTAAGAAGTTCCTAAAAAGCACATATTTTTTCTCACAAACAAGCTTCATAAAGAAATTTTATTTTATTATTCTATTGTCAATTCAATCTTAGAATCACCATCTGGTCACTTGTGTTATCAATTACATGACACCCTGTACATATTGAGTTGCAATAAAAGTTTGTAGCACTGTGTAGTAGTGAAATACCAAGCCTTATACATGGTATGAATATGTATTCAATATGAGCTGTTTTTTTCCTATCGCTTGCTATCTTTCCGGTAGCTGCACGGTTCTGGTCTTCCAGAACTTTCACCTTCTTCATAAAAAAAGATTACACAACGCTAGGAATTTTAATTGCCACCCAATACATTGATAAAGAAATTCCGACATCGATATTCTGCTAATAAATAATAAAATATAATTTATTATTAATATCGGACACTAGAATCAAATTAACTCATGCAAGGATACAAGGATAATAAAGGATTTAACTGCGGTTTTACATATGGGTGTCTAATAAACCTGCGGAAATTTTCCTAATGAAACGATCAAAGTTCAAACAATAATAACACGATATATGTACCTGCTCCAGCTCCCGTTACCACGACGACACGGTTGTCGAAACGCAGTTCTGACATTTTCGATGTTCAAGCAACGAATACTTTCAGCTTCAGCACCTTTTGTCACACAGACGGGCTGCAAATGTAATTCTCGGCTCAATGCGACAACGTTTTAACACTCCCCGCTGCGTTCAATGATAAGGATTCATAATGATGAAGCAGTTTATATATATATTATATATATGTGTGTGTGTAAAGTCCCATCACTTGACCTGTAAACACATTCAACGCTCGTTCACATCTACACATGCATATATATGAAGAGTATTATGTATAATATGGCTGTGTCGGGGAGCTCACTATCAGCGCTTCTTCTTCTTCTTAGTGTTTAATGGCACTCGATCCCTTTCAGGTTCGATATATGGCCGATTGCAAAAGTGAGTTAAATACGAAATAACAAGTTGAAAAAGAACTCGGGACAATCGTTGCGCACCTGACGACTGTCCCCATTGACATAGGAATATATGGACGGAGCCTATGCTACGAACTTAGGCAAGGGGGGTTATGAGACTTGCGGTGAGGAGAGGCTGCTGGCAAATCGGGCGAGTTCGGCTGTTCTCGACATCGCCCGAATGATACTCGATACAGTTTTGTAAAGTTGTGATACTGAAATTACATGTACGATGAGTTATTGTGTTGTGTCGGAATGTAGCAATCGCATTAATGCAAAAAGGAAAAATTGGCAACAACTTATGAAAGAAAATGATCCGAAAATTTCTTTTCATCTGTAAGTAAAATACATACAATTGTAGGTTATACACAATGCCGGTAAAACGTTTCACATATTGTTATGTGTTTATTATTATATTCATATGAATAATTGTTCGATAACAGTTTTTCATTTATAGTTGTTATTATAATTCGTATATTTAATAATAATATATACGATTTGACTATATATATATATTTATTATTAAATATATGAATTAATAAAAACTATAAATGAAAAACTGTTATTGAACAATTGTTCATACGAATATAATAATAAACAAGCCAAAATTCTTTCTTAACACCGCCAGTAGATAATTTCAGTAAACGAGTACGATTAATATTCGACACAACTGGCTATAATTCTCTTTATTAGAACGACGTTTCGACCATACGGGATGTGGTCCTCTTCAGTAGGTGACAATGTTACATCTAAATTACGTTAAAAATATAATAATTAAATAAGATTGTCTTTCGGTGCCACCATTACTCGGTCTAGGTGTATAATCAAGCCAAAATTCTTTCTTAACACAATAATAATAAATTTAAATAATAATAAACGCATAACAATATCTGAAACGTTTTACCGGCATTGTGTATAACCTACAATTGTATGTTTTACTTACAGATGAAAAGAAATTTTCGGACCATTATTTTCTTTCATACGTTATTGCCAATTTTTCCTTTTTGCATTAATGCGATTGCTACATCCGACACAACACAATAACCATCGTACATATATATATACAGGGTAGCCCATTTTAATTTATACAGTCGATTTTTTTAAAAACTAAAAGAGATACGAAAAAATGTTTCAGACAGACATGTCACGATTTCGAGGGGGACATAAGATGATACTATTGGTTTGACCTTGAATAGTCGTTTGAAGGTCACGCGAAAATCACCTTTAATTTCTTAAATTGAAACCCCAACTTTTTATTGCAGATTCTTATTCTCCATCGAAAAGTAAGTAACTTTTGTCTGAAACATTTTTCCGAAAAATGTCATCTTATGTCCTTAAAATGATCTTCAAGATGAGTTTTGAGGACATTTTAAGGACATAAGATGACATTTTTCGGAAAAATGTTTCAGACAAAAGTTACTTACTTTTCGATGGAGAATAAGAATCTGCAATAAAAAGTTGGGGTTTCAATTTAAGAAATTAAAGGTGATCTTCGCGTGACCTTCAAACGACTATTCAAGGTCAAACCAATGGTATCATCTTATGTCCCCCTCGAAATCGTGACATGTCTATCCGAAACATTTTTTCGTATCTCTTTTAGTTTTTAAAAAAATCGACTGTATAAATTAAAATGGGCCACCCTTATATCACTAGCGGAACCGAACATACCCGAACAGCCGAAGTTACACGAAGTGCCAGTGCTCTCCCCTTACCGCTAATCTCGGCTTCCCCTCGTAAAAGGCTCCGTCCATATATTCCTATGTCAATGACTGTCCCCTTCGGAGTCCACTATCAGCGCTATTTAGCGCTAAAACTCTAGTCATGTCTATAGTACACGCATACGCATGCGTGAAGTAAGGATTTGTCCAATAATATCATTTCAATTTCTCTTTCAGTATTTTTCAGACTCCGTCGCAACTGCAAATTGTATTATGTAAAAATAATAATAAATTATGTAAAAATAAAAAAAAACCTTTTTCTAACCTCTTGAATAGTGCTATCTCACCATTCCAACAAAAACAAAAAGGAAACTCATCAGGAAGCAGAACGTTTGTAATTAATGTTTGTAATTGTAATAGGCCTGTTTTTTATTCCTGCACTGCTGAATAATGAATTAGAGTGAGAAAAAATATACTTGTCTCACTTGACGTATTGCACCAGTTCAGCAGTGCAGCAATAAAAAAACAGCCTAATATCAATTACACACCCACACACATGCGCAGGCGTACGCGCTTCGCCGTGAAACTTGCCACATGTTTCGATAGATCGCAGCACCAGCTCGTTTCGCTGCCAAAATTAGTTTCAAACAGTTCCGCTACGAGTCTCTACTGTATGTTGTTAAAAAAAATAAGGTAACAGTGGATATTACGACTTAACGGTAGATCGGAAGCTTTTATTTTTATTTCTGCGCTAATCAACAAAAAAACAGCAGAACCTTTGCACGGGTAAGTATAATATTACAGAAAACAACAAGTTAGAAAAATACTGTATACTCTCATGCCTTGATGCACCGACAGCAAAGCTGTCAAAAACTCGTGCGACTGTTGCGTCGTGATTTGGCGGCAGAATTCGGCGGCGATAAGGCATACTGATCGTTGCATGATCGTGTTTTTATCTGGATAAAGATAAACAAAATAGCCATAAATATATTTAAATTGGAAACTTCTATCATAAATATAGACACAAGTTTCCAATCTTGTTGCAGAAAGCATTTCTTATTGCAGAATTCAGAGGAAAAGAAGTTGAGAGTTTACAGGAAAATGACTGAAAAGCCGAAGAAAAATCCGTGGTGCGTGGTGCCCGAGTGTACCCGACATTTCAGTTTGGAGGGACGACATTTCTTTAAATTTCCCAAGGAACACGACAGGTATGGTGCTGTTTCAATCATTCTTTGTGTAAAGAATATTTTATTTATCCTTCTAAAAATATGCATTTTATGTTTCGCATGTTGATAATGTTTGTACGCTGTAATGTATACAGATGGTTGCAATGGGTAAGAGCGTGTGGAAGAACAGATTTGGAACCGAAAGGTCCACTATACGCTCATCAAAATTGTCGCTTGTGTAATTTACATTTTGAGGACAAGTGGTTAAAATTAAATAAAGTCAGAGCACGCCTTCACCCGGACGCTGTGCCGACACGATTCTTTGGACCACCTTTTGGCCCAAAGTAAGTTTCTATTGAGAATTTAAGCTATTCCATGAAGGGAATACTATTTGCACGACTTTTATAAATAATATAACAATATTTTAATTTGTTAGTATCACTAAGAACTGAATCAGGAAATAAATAAAAATCTTTCCCTTCAGAATTCAGGTTGTAAAAGGCAACATAGTAATCGAAGATGAAAACGAAGATAAAGAAGATGCCAAGGAGAAAGAAAACACTGAGCAAAAGGAAGAAGAAACAAATGAGTCAGTAAATGTGTCTTAATTTATATTTGGTATTATTATAATTATCTATAACAAAAATGGATATCAATTTCTGTTACAGAAGTACAACAGATGTAGAGATAATTGAATCGCCATCAGTGCAGGACACGGATAACAAGTAATAATAATACAAAATATTTTTCACTTATTTTTATAATAAAAATAAGAATAAAAATATAACAAAAATGCATGATACTTTTCAGTGTCTTGCAATCTTCCCAAGCCTTGTCAACCAATGTGAAAACCCAGACTAAACCGTAAGTTCTCATTTATTAGCTAAATATAATAACTCATCTTTCTTTTCCCATTTACAAAAATTGTTTCTTAAGCAGAGATATATTTTCCTTGATGTCTAATAAGAATTTGGAAATATGTTGTAGAAGTACCTCGAACACCGTACTTGTAGCAATAAGTTCACCGTCGAAGGATGGCCTTCAGAAAAAGAAGTTACGTTTTAAGCTTGTAAAACTAAAACCGATACAGGATAAAGCGCTGCTTGAATCTATCAGACAGCTTCAGCAAACAAATAAACCTACCTGAGATGCATAAGAATCCATTTTGCTCTCTTGTTTTCTTACTTAGAGGCTCAAACAGTTATGATATGAAGAGGAATTGAAAGAGAAGAAATTTTTATCGTAATTATAATTGACTTATACATTTTTTATTTCTTGTAATAGGTTCGTAATTGTAACGTGCAAATTGTATCGCAATACTTTCCTGCTCATTAGTGAACAGTTTACTGTTAATGTTTTAGTATTTGTTATAGGAATGTAAGTTTTATAAGATATGATATTGATATGCATTTTTTACTTTATTGTCAGCGTTGCATTTGAATTCTCTAATTATTTAAAAACTGGTTCATACTCGGAACGCGCTTACAACAATAAAAGCGCCCTAAAAATTATTTAAAAACTACTTGATTGGTTGAGAAGCCACGTTGAAGGCGCTTACCGTTGTAAGCGCGTTCTGAATATGGACCTATATGTACATATGTATATCGAAATATATTTCTTTTATGTTTGATATATATCAAATTCGAAAATGTGCGCCTATTTTATGTAATGCAATAGATAAATATTTCATTGACTATTTAATCGTAATTTAATGTTCAGTTCGCTTTTTCGCGCTGTCAATCGTTATCATTCATTAAAAAAGTTAGAAAAGACAAATGCAAGTTTTTAACTTTTTTCCATTTTGAATATAAAGTCCTGTAGAGCGGACTTTCTTTCTATCTATACTTCATTTGTGGAAAAGGATTTTTTATTCTGCACAAGCAATAAAGAGAATCTTCGAAACTGCAATTACCATCGCTATAGTGAAAAAATAGTTCACTAGCAACTCCAGCTTTCCCTTAAGGGGATACTGGAGCTGCTAGTGAATTTCTTCGCGATGGTGCTGCCATCGCACAATATTTGCACAATAAAATGCTTTTTACAAAAATTTGGCAATTTGTACGCACAAAATCGCTGTTGAGCGGTGTTTGGACACAATTAAGGAATATGAGGATGCTTTTCGAAGTGACTTTAGAAGCGTCATAAAAGAGAATTCTGTGTTCTCCTGTATTCTAACCTCTAATCCTAAAGGAAAACACAGAATTCTCTTTTATGACGCTTCTAAAGTCACTTCGAAAAGCAGTCTCATATTCCTTAATTGTGTCCAAACACCGCTCAACAGCGATTTTGCGCGTACAAATTGCCAAATTTTTGTAAAAAAACATTTTATTGTGCAAATATTGCGCGATGGCAGCACCATCGCGAAGAAGTTCACTAGCAACTCCAGCATCCCCTTAAATATAAAACAAAAATAGACTGACAGCGCGAAAGCGGGTGCGGCTGAACACAGCCTCAGGAACTCTAGCGCTCTTTCTAGGGACTCTACTCAAACTTTTCCCCATATCCCTAGTCATACAAAACTTCACTAGAGCATCGAAGTGTTAGGTCTGTTCTTTTCAGCTGCACTGCTGAACTAGTGCAATACGTTAAAGTGAGACAAGTATATTTTTTCTCACTCTAACTTACTGCACCAGTTCAGCAGTGCAGCTAAAAAGAACAGACCTATTATTATGCATCTCGTACTCGGCAAAGTACGATACTCGTAATCTGTATTAAAATGGAGACTCATTTTCTGAGATCTTTCGAAAGTGCGTCTCAAATTTGTTAGCAAAATTCAAGCGTTTCTCGGGAGACACCGATCGTACGTGATCTACGGTCTAGACGTAATGCCTTGCCTCCGGAAATAGATATTTAGAAAGGTTGACAAAACTCTCATATCATTGGTTACAAATTAAACACTTTATGCGTAGAAATAATTGTTTTTATCGTCAATACCGATACGCGGCACAAGACAAGAAATTGCGATCGTACGGAGCAGAAGGGTCGAAACAATCACCTTGATTACATCAATCGATATGTCGGCCGTAAAATGTCTTCCCTCAAGACCTCGCGACCTTTTATGTAAGCCATATTCTTTTTCCACAAATATTGACGCAATTAAAATAATTATTACGAACACCCTTCCTCGCATACTCTCGATCTATCGCCATAGACACTCTGACCGAAGCTATACAAGTTTGGAAGCATACGCTCTACTTTCGCGACATTGCAGTCGACCGTGAGTCACCACTCGTCTCGGCGTTTAAAATTACGGGAGAAAAACGGTCGAGCGAAGTTAGAGTCGATGCCCGCATTCGCGTCCAACTCGGCCTGTACTCGGGTTCGGTACTGAATAGGCGATTGCTCGCTAATTAATTTTATTCTCATATCCGACACGAAGGTGGCACTCGGTAGGGACTCTGGGACGACATCTGGGCTAAACGAGCGGCGAACTGACGGCGAGCCGAAAGCTCTCGGGCCGGCGGTGCAGCGAAAGCGTCGCAGGTTGTGATACGCCGTAATCAACGATCCACCCATCTGTACATGGCGCATCGCGCGGCGTCGAGGAGCGCCGGGCGCACCAAGTGCGAACTGACACGACAGGCCGAGAGCATTAAGGGCGGCGGGAGGGGAGGAGGACGTTCGGTCGTGAGGCGCGAAGGAGGAAAGGAGACGGAAGGCGGCTCGGGCCGCCTCGGCGATCTCCGGCCGGCCACCGGCGTCGCTAGTGGCGCCCCGACAAGGTGGCGTGGGGGTAGGGACGATGCATGGGCCACGACTAGGAGGCACTCGGGAGGCAGGGAGGGCATGCGAACGACGGTGGAGCGCTCAGTTCGGTAGTCGCCATTGCGAGTCCCCCTCGTGTCTCTCGGCATTCGGGACACTCCGTGTACGCGGCAGAGCCTGGACTCCCTTTTCTCCGCTTAACCTTAATATAATACATCCCCGTCGTGGGCCCACATGCGTGATAGTCCGATGCAGAGAAATTGCAGCGAGCTCGCCGAAAAATTGTTGAAATCTCTTGACAAGGAATACAATGTAAGTAAGGCGGAGTGTGGTGTGTCGCGGCGGGATGCACCGCGCCGTCTCCGTGTCCGTACGCGCAAACGGCTATCGGGCCACTCTCGATCCCCCGTGCGCCGTGTTGCCTGTACCAGTGGCGTGCGCGGGAGTGCTCCGCTGTGTGTGTGGCGTTGTACGTGTAAGCGTGGCGACCGCGACTGTATGAGTGCCGTCGTCGCCGTCGTCCGTGATACCGTTCCTCTCCGCGCTCGCGGCCGCGCGCCACAGAGTGCGATCCCCGCGCGCTGGTGCGGGGCCGCCTCCGACTCGCCCGTACCCACACTCGCTCACATGGCTCCCCGAGTGTACGTGCAGGGGGCGAGAGCGAGACAGCAGGAGGGAGGGAAAAGGATAGCCGGCGTAGTGGGCGACGTACGCGGACCCCGACTACCTGGCCACATAACCTCAACCGGTGGACCGTCAACCCTCGTGGATCCTCTCCCCTCGTGCGTATCGCGTCCCGTCCTCCCGGTCGTCCGTTGTTACGCGACGTTCCCCGGGGGGTTTCCCCGGTTCGCCCGACACTCCCTCCGACAGAAACGGAGGAATGTCCTCGAGGTAGTCTCTTCCGTCCTCCTCGAGGGGAGAGGAGCCATGCTGCTCGCGGATGGCCCGGGTTTCCTGCCTCCGTGGCGCACGTGTGCTGCGTCCTCGCGCCAACCCGATCGGCCCGTGCACCTTCTGCGCCTTCGAGGGTGCTTCTCGGAACGCGTTCGCCGCGGAGAGTTTACTCGTCCAAAACGTTATCGTGGACCCGATATCGTTCGGCGGTCGTGACGCAACTCGCCGTTCGCACGGTCGGGGAAACCCAGTCGCTTCGCCGGCGACGCGAGGTGCTCGCGGTCGTACAAAACGGCGATTCTAGTATTTTACCGTATTTCGGGGGAGTACGTGGAGTCGAATGGGTATAACCTGCACACACGGCCCGCACACGCACACGCGTATGCTTGCCCGCGCGCGCGCGCTCCACTCACCCACACACACGCGCGCGACCTTAATTGTAATGACAGATTTCCTCACTAATTTACGGTCGATTTTCCCTCGAAATGTCGCGGGAGGTCGTCGTCGTATTTCCGATGTGTTGTATTACGTAACTTTATTTTCGGGCCGAATTTAATTAAATTCCGTTAAGGCAGGATGCACTCGAGAGCGAGCAAAGCGTACGATGTTAGCTTCGGCGTTACCGACACTTGCTTTATAAAGAGCTTCCCAGTCGCTGATAATCATTCACCGATTTACGGAGAAAATCGCTCGAAAATTATTAGTGCTCGGTGCTCGTAGTCGAGGAAGAGTCGACTCGAGAGATCGAAGGTTGTGTATCGTGGAACGTCTTATACTACTTGCGACAAAGCCTTCTCGTTCATAGAAATTTTTCCCGTTGTCGGACATTGAATCGTTTTGATACGGAAACAATTTGAAGGAGACACACAGTAATACGTTAACCTCCAATTTCCATATGTTTATAACGTAAAAATGTGTGACGAAATAATACAGCATTTGTTTCTACGCCAGGTGCTCGACATGCGAGCTGTTGTGGATGTCATTACGGCACTGGAAAAGACAACAATCACTAAAGAAGTGCTGGAGGTTAGAACTTAATTTATCCTGATTTGTCTCACGGTACCAGCTGTTTTGACGTAAGGCTGAACAGGCGACTGCATTACAACTTGGACGCTTTTTCCTAGATTACGAGGCTCGGAAAACACATCAATGAGCTTCGTAGAAAGACGAGTAACGATGCCTTGGCCAAACGTGCGAAGGATCTGGTACGCCGCTGGCGAGACATGGTTTTACCATCGGTGCATTCGACGCCGCAGCCTACGCTGGCCGACACAGCACCGCCAGCACTCAACGGGGCGAAGGAGGTGGCCCTGAGAAATCTCAAGCCACAGAGCCCCGCGTTACGGGGGCTCAAGCCTCACAGTCCTCTACTAAAAGATGCTACCCAACTCAAAGTGAGTCTCAAATAAGACACGATTCTGCTTTCTCATGGAATGTCTTGCTAGTGACAGTGTCTACATCTTTTTCTTAATTGTTTTTTATGCCCAGAAAATTTACAATCTGCCTTGTAATGACATTAAATTAATTAATTCAAAGAGAACGTGCGGGTATATTCCCAGTGAAATACACCCTTCATATTTACAATTTTACTATAATTGTGTCTGTAACTGCATTAAAAGAGTGTTAATTAAATAATTAACTGCCAAGTACGTCTACTACATGTTTTGTACACAAAACTGTAATTTACAATTACAGGTGCTTAGTCCGGCACTGTCTGTGCACAGCGACCACTCGCGATCTCCTAACGCGTCCTCGAACAAACAGTCAATTCAGCAGCAGTCACTGACCAGCAATCACAGGCTAAGTTCCTGTTCGAGGAACGCGTCGCCAGTCCTGAGTTCTTCGAGTCAGAATCACACGCTCGAAGCGGTGCCGCGTACACACAGTTCCAACAAGCGGCTGCGAAAAGAAGAGAACAGCAAGGAGCTGCAGGGAGGATGTCAGCACTACCAGTCGCCGCTCCGGAGCTCCGAGCCGATGGTAGAGGAGAACCTCGCCAAGAAGCAACGGCTTAACGGCGAGAATATAAGTGGTAATTTAAATTCGCAAGTGCCTAGCCCCACACTGAAGGAACGAATCTCCTCCGAGCGTCTCGCGGAGACCTCCCCCCCGGCTACGGACGACACGACGAACCCAAAGAAACGTGGCCGCAAGAAGGGTAGCAAGTCGACGAAACGGCAACCGTTCCCGGAGGATAGCGTGAAGGAGAAGCTGGCCAGTATCTCGAGGAACCCGAAGCTGAAGACCACGCAGGAGCTACTGGCCGATTTGCAGGCGCGGGGAAGCAACTGCAGCCCCGTTGGCACGAACGCTTTAGCTAGTCAAAGCGTCGCGGAACCCCCCAGCATAGACGACATGGTTCTGCGAGGCAGTAGTAACGAGCAGGTGTCCAAGTACACACGCTGCTCCCAGAAGAACTCGAGCCTGCCCAGGGGCGGGCTGGTCTCCACCGACGGCAAGGCGCAGGTGGCGCGATCCAGATCTGTGGACAACTGTCACGAACCGTCGCCCGAGGCGTGTCGGGACAGGCTGCACGACCAGGATAGACCGGTGGGCACTGCCGGGCCGACCCGTCGGTCGCCATCGTCGCACCGGGATCTCACGGTCGAGGAGATACTGGCCAAGTTACCGCCCCTCGACCCGAGCTCGATAGACTGGGGCGACTACGACCCCGCCGGATTGTCTACGGAGGAGGAGCGAAACGGCGCCGAATGTTCACCGCCACCACGGGAAGTCACCGCCGAGGATCTTGAGAGGTTACACACGCGGCACGTCGAAGGACTCAATGGTAACTTCCAGCCGAGGCTGCCGTCGCCATCGTCGTCGACGGTGCCCGAGTGTTGCGACGGTGACCGAGTGTCATCCGGATTGTCGAACGTGAATAGTGCAAAAAGTGTGTACAGCGGCCAGACCGATAGTGCGGAGTTTCGGGAGTGGCATCAGATCCTAGCGAGGCCCAGTTACCAGGGCGAGACCCTCCACATAATGCCTTATGTTATTATCGATTAGTGATTTTATTATCTTATATTCTATTATTATTAATCCTCCCCCTTGAGAGAAAAGGATTGCGAGGAGAGAGAGAGAGAGAGAAAATGAGAGAGCGTGAGGAATCTGCGAAATTAAAATGCGAGTTGGTTGGTCGGTGAATCGGTCGGTTTATTACAAACTAACAACTTTCTATTGCAAATTCCTAATCGTGCTGTTTTATTTCTGTTTTACGAACCGACACGTTACACCGCCACCCTCCTTGTCATCGTCATCGTCATAATCATTCCCGTTGTTAGAGATATTATCTCGCCAATCACAAACGCGCAATCGTAAACGCGCGGCCATTAAGGGGGGAGCCTGCTTCAGAACGCTGAAAATAAGGTATATTTTACGAATTGTTTTTGGAGAAACTATACAGCGGATCATTATAAAACTTTGATGCATTTATTAGTACATGTTTAAAGATAAACAAAATTATTTTTTGATTTGAATGTATCGCTTGTAGAGGTCGTCCTGGAGAAATCTTAGTGCAGCCGCGTCGCCGGCATCGCAAATTGGTGAGCATTCTCCTGCCTCCAAATTTCGTCTAAACTGAAAAATTGAAATATGTTCTCGTTATTTATGAATTCCCATCGTCGATGAACCAAAGAGAGAAGAAAACAGTTGAAAAGTGCCAAAATGGTGGAGCTTAGAACACAAAAGTACGATTTTTAGGCAAAGTTGTTGAACTTTTTCATGCAAAAGTAATGTTTTTATGAATATTAAAGGTTCATCGACGATGGGAATTCATAAATAACGAGAAAATATTTCAATTTTTCAGTTTGGATGAAATTTGGAGGCAGGAGAATGCTCACCAATTTACAATGCCTCCAGGACGACCTCTACAGGCGATATATTCAAATCAAAAAATAATTTTTTTATCTTTAAACATGTACTAATAAATGCATCAAAGTTTTACAATGATCCGCTGTATAGTTTCTGCAAAAAAATTCGTAAAATTATACCTTATTTTCAACGTTCTAAAGCGGGCTCCCCCCTTAATACCTTCGTACTCGTCAGCATCGTTTTCCGGCACCGAGACATCGTCCCATATTATTATTATTATATTAATATTAATATTATAATATTAATATATAATATTAATATTATTATTTTTATTATTATTAATATTATTCTTGTTATTAGTACTACGTCGGCCGCTATTATTATTATTACTGCTTCTGTTCGTTCTATTATTTCCTAATTATTGTTGTCATCGTCATCGTCATCATTATCGCCATCGTTGTCGTTGTGCTAATGATAAAGAAATTGAGAGACCATTACTTTCGGAAAGGGAAATCAGCGCTGTCTTCGAACCGTCAAACGCGATGTCGATCAAGTGTTTGCACGAACAAAATACGATTTTCTGTAACTGGATACAGTAGGATACAGTCCGGCTGCGTGACACGCGGGATGATATAACGCAGGATTTTTTACACGACGATAATGGGTGTCGATGGCGCTCGACCTTTCATTTTCGAGTGTCCACGGTACATGGCAACATGAATCGCCTCTTATGCTCCGACATAACGATAATAATTTCGAGAAAACAAGGGAAGAAATTGATTCGGACGATCAATGTTTCGTGTACTGCATAATCCTAAGCACAATTTCACGGGTTTCCTCTTCTGTTACATTGCCATCTAGTTTATTTCGAACGATTAAGCCTAAATTCGAGGTACGAGGGCGGAAAAGGGGGAAATAAAGACGCGAGGTGAGGATTGCTCTCCTAATGCTTTTGCGGGAGGATGTAACGGGCGAATAGAAACAGAAATAACAGAAGTGTGTAAGTGCAAGAGAGAGAGAAAGAGAAGAGAAATTCTAGCGACGCCGCAATTTTGAGAATCGTTTGCCAATGCTGAAACATTTTTGCAAAGACTGTGCAGGGACTTTGTCGCGCAACTGCGGGAAGCAACGCGATTTCTTCAGGCTACCAATAAGTTAGGTACACCGGTGCCTTAATTAAAACAAAAGATATATTTGTCTAAGTGCGTCATAGGGATTTTATACTCCAAATTTCTTTTTTCGTTCGTTCGCATATGCGTGATATTTATGCCGAATATGTTTGACAAAAGAAACCAAAACCACACTTGCTGCTACCGGATGAATGAAGAAACCGCGCGACGGATTGCAACAATTGCGATCTGCATAATCCTCTCGTAGGTGCAATATCAGAAATGCGAAGTTCAACCTTTGGCAATATATGTACAGAGTGTGTCCGAAAAGTTGCAGGACTGAGTGAATTGAGTCGAAGTAAAACGAAGAAATGCGTGTCGGCTTGTCTACGAGCCGTAAACAAGAGCGAATGTTGCAAACCAAAAAAAGACCGTTTCTGATAGTTGTATCTACAAGTTAATTAATTAGCTCCGAACCACGTACGCAAAGCGGCAAGCCACAGGTTTCCTCCGCGAGCTTCGCTTCACGAGAGAGAGAGAGAGCGAGAAAGAGAGAGAGAGAGAGAGAGAGATCCATTCAGTCTCGGGACTTTTCTAACGTCTCTTGTATATTTGGTGTGAATAAATCAATTGAGCACTCTCATCCACCGGAGCATCGTTTATTAATCTGCAGCGATACACGATACATCTCCCGACATTTTCTTCTTCTCGAGAAGCGTTACAACAAACAATCATTACAGTATTACTCTCCCGTGTACGACGTAAGACCTCGAAAAGCGTTTAGAAACAAACGGAAGATTCTCTGCTCTGACTTTGCTCATAAAACAAAAAACGAGATTTTAATTCGATGTTTTTTATTAATCAAAAAATGTGAAATGTGTATGCGTTGAGGTGCACGATGCGACCGAAAGGGAATTTATAATTACAACTGATGACCCCGAGAGACTTCGTTCAGGGGAGATCGCCTCCGAGTTTTTCGCCGACGTCTCTGCGCCTACTTTCGACCGTCTCCGATGAAAATGCTCCATGTATTTTTTGTATTAGGAGTGTGATTTAGTTTTGAGGGTTTTGCAACAGATGGCTGTAGTGTCAGTTTGTTCCAATAGCTGTTTCCGATAACTGTTGCTTCTTACGGTGTTGACATTATCCATGACATTCAGTAGCATTATAGCAATAGATGCAATAACAGTCGTGTTTATATCATCGTAAAAATGCAACTTTCGAAAGCTCTTTAGCATTTTCGACATGCGTGGCTTTTGTTTTTTAATCAAAAGAAAACTGCGGCTGACGGTTATAGAATTCTTGTGAAAACTTATGGTGATTCTGCCCCATCAATTAAGACGTGTGAATACTGGTTTAGACGCTTTAAAAGTGGTGATACTGATGTGAAGACCAAAGAACGCTCGGGACAACCAAGAAAGCTTGAAAATGCGGATTTGCAAGCATTATTGCACGAAAATCCAACACAATCCACTTCAGAACTTGCCAGAGCATTAAATGTTGATCGTACAACAGTTACCAAACATTTACATGAAATGGGAAAAATTCAGAAAGAAGGGAAATGGGTTCGACATCAATTATCGGAAAGTGCCATTTGAACATTTGCATTTCGTTGATCGCCGGGCAAAAAAAGAAGAGTCTTTTGTCTCGGATTGTTACCGGGGATGAAAAGTGGATCTATTTTGATAATCCGAAACGCAGAAAATCATGGGTGGATCCAGGCGAACCATCAACATCCACTCCGAGACGCAATATTCACGGTTGAAAAGTAATGCTCTGTATTTGGTGGGATAGTGTACTATGAGCTGTTAAATCCGCACGAGACTGTCACGGCTGATCGTTATCGATACCAATTGTACAAGTTGAAGCGAGCATTGAACCAAAAACGAGCACCAATTGCGAGTAAACGACGGAAAGTGATTCTTCTTCGTGACAACGCTCGACCTCACGTTGCGTTATCAGTGAAACAAACACTATTAGAGCTTGAATGGCAAGTCTTCTCCGGACATTGCTCCATGCGATTATTATTTGTTCCGGTCGATGCAACACGCTTTAGAGGATACACACTTTGATAATTTCGAAGAAGTGCGAAAATTCATCGACGAATGGATCAACTGAAAAGAAGAGTGATTTTATCGTGGTGGAATCCATCTCTTGCCAGAGCATTAAATGTTGATCGTACAACAGTTACCAAACATTTACATGAAATGGGAAAAATTCAGAAGGAAGGGAAATGGGTTCGACATCAATTATCGGAAAGTGCCATTTGAACATTTGCATTTCGTTGATCGCCAGGCAAAAAAAGAAGAGTCTTTTGTCTCGGATTGTTACCGGGGATGAAAAGTGGATCTATTTTGATAATCCGAAACGCAGAAAATCATGGGTGGATCCAGGCGAACCATCAACATCCACTCCGAGACGCAATATTCACGGTTGAAAAGTAATGCTCTGTATTTGGTGGGATAGTGTACTACGAGCTGTTAAATCCGCACGAGACTGTCACGGTTGATCGTTATCGACACCAATTGTACAAGTTGAAGCAAGCATTGGACCAAAACCGACCACCAATTGCGAGTAAACGACGGAAAGTGATTCTTCTCCGTGACAACGCTCGACCTCACGTTGCGTTATCAGTGAAACAAACACTATTAGAACTTGAATGGCAAGTCTTCTCCGGACATTGCTCCATGCGATTATTATTTGTTCCGGTCGATGCAACACGCTTTAGAGGATACACACTTTGATAATTTCGAAGAAGTGCGAAAATTCATCGACGAATGGATCAACTGAAAAGAAGAGTCATTTTATCGTGGTGGAATCCATCTCTTGCCAGAGCATTAAATGTTGATCGTACAACAGTTACCAAACATTTACATGAAATGGGAAAAATTCAGAAGGAAGGGAAATGGGTTCGACATCAATTATCGGAAAGTGCCATTTGAACATTTGCATTTCGTTGATCGCCAGGCAAAAAAAGAAGAGTCTTTTGTCTCGGATTGTTACCGGGGATGAAAAGTGGATCTATTTTGATAATCCGAAACGCAGAAAATCATGGGTGGATCCAGGCGAACCATCAACATCCACTCCGAGACGCAATATTCACGGTTGAAAAGTAATGCTCTGTATTTGGTGGGATAGTGTACTATGAGCTGTTAAATCCGCACGAGACTGTCACGGCTGATCGTTATCGATACCAATTGTACAAGTTGAAGCGAGCATTGAACCAAAAACGAGCACCAATTGCGAGTAAACGACGGAAAGTGATTCTTCTCCGTGACAACGCTCGACCTCACGTTGCGTTATCAGTGAAACAAACACTATTAGAACTTGAATGGCAAGTCTTCTCCGGACATTGCTCCATGCGATTATTATTTGTTCCGGTCGATGCAACACGCTTTAGAGGATACACACTTTGATAATTTCGAAGAAGTGCGAAAATTCATCGACGAATGGATCAACTGAAAAGAAGAGTCATTTTATCGTGGTGGAATCCATCTCTTGCCAGAGCATTAAATGTTGATCGTACAACAGTTACCAAACATTTACATGAAATGGGAAAAATTCAGAAGGAAGGGAAATGGGTTCGACATCAATTATCGGAAAGTGCCATTTGAACATTTGCATTTCGTTGATCGCCGGGCAAAAAAAGAAGAGTCTTTTGTCTCGGATTGTTACCGGGGATGAAAAGTGGATCTATTTTGATAATCCGAAACGCAGAAAATCATGGGTGGATCCAGGCGAACCATCAACATCCACTCCGAGACGCAATATTCACGGTTCAAAAGTAATGCTCTGTATTTGGTGGGATAGTGTACTATGAGCTGTTAAATCCGCACGAGACTGTCACGGCTGATCGTTATCGATACCAATTGTACAAGTTGAAGCGAGCATTGAACCAAAAACGAGCACCAATTGCGAGTAAACGACGGAAAGTGATTCTTCTTCGTGACAACGCTCGACCTCACGTTGCGTTATCAGTGAAACAAACACTATTAGAGCTTGAATGGCAAGTCTTCTCCGGACATTGCTCCATGCGATTATTATTTGTTCCGGTCGATGCAACACGCTTTAGAGGATACACACTTTGATAATTTGGAAGAAGTGCGAAAATTCGTCGACGAATGGATCAACTGAAAAGAAGAGTGATTTTATCGTAGTGGAATCCATCTCTTGCCAGAAAGATGGGAAAAAGTTATAGAAAACGAAGGAAAATATTTTGATGAAGGTATTCATTCATTATCATATTTAAATACATGCGTTTGTGAGCAAAAAAACCCTCAAAACTAAATCACACCCCTAATAAAAAAAAAAAACAATTAAACTTCTTCAGATCACGAGACGGAAAGACGCGTCGGGAGCGAGAGTGTCTCTCGACTCGCTGTTCGAATTACATATTGTTTTATTATGCAACGATTTAGCGTACTCTCACGTGTATATCAAACGCAGCGTTGTTTTATCACACCGATGTACACTTGTGTTTATTACGCGCGCGCGCGCAAGAGAAAGAGAGGACTCACATGCTTGTTTCGTCGATATCTTCTTATCTTCGAGACTTGGAACTTTCGCAAGGCGTCTACTCGCGGAATTTCCTGCAGGAATCTCCCCGCTTCGCGAGGCAAGAGAAGACTCTACACCATATCCAGGCAGAAGGCGAGGTGGCGGCTACCGAGAACATTTTTAAATGTAAAGTGAAATATATAATTTATTATTAAATTTCTATTACTAGACGATAGAAACGGAATGTGTAAAATAAACAAATCTGTGATTTGAACCGAGCCGAGTGGACGATCAGTTTATCCTCAGATATCTGCTCTCGCGCGTTCAAAAAAAAAGAAACACGAGAGAAAACGACGAGCGATTCAAGTAGCCGGTTACGTTCAGCTGACGTCCAGTCCCGCCAAGGACCCACGTGTGTGAAGTTAGCCCCGCACTTTTTGAATTTCATCTTTTTCTTGATTGTGCTGAATTGTGCTACGTTTGTGCCATATTGTGCCGCAAACCGCAGTTCAATATCTCAAACCGTTTTCGAAAAAAAAATAAACGAAAAATTTGGTAGCTCCGCACTTTTCGAATTTTGAATTTTCATTAATTGTGCTGCATTGTGCTCCGTTTGTGCTGTATTGTGCCGCAAACCGCAGTTCAATATCTCAAACCGTTTTCGAAAAAAAATAAACGAAAAATTTGGTAGCTCCGCACTTTTCGAATTTTGAATTTTCATTAATTGTGCTGCATTGTGCTCCGTTTGTGCTGTATTGTGCCGCAAACCGCAGTTCAATATCTCAAACCGTTTTCGAAAAAAAAATAAAATGAACAATTTGGTAGCCCCACACTGTCTCGCGATTAAGCTCAAATTTTTTTTCTAAATTGGCGTTGACTTGTGCCGTGTTGTGCCGTTGGAAAAATTTGAATATTTCATTCCGTTTCGATATAAAAAATTCATAAAGATAGATTAAAAAAACATATAAAATCACATTGCAAGGCAAATATATAATTTCTGCGAGTTGTGCTGAGTTGTACTACTCATTCTCTACGAGAGACATGCATAAAAATCGGAAATTAATTTGAGAGTCGATAATTATTAATGAAAAAGGGGTGGGGGTGAATAAAAAATTTGACATTTTCGAATTTTTTCTACTTGTGCCGAATTGTGCTGGAGTAGCACAACAACTTTTTCAAGTGACAAAATTTCCTCAGACCGCTAGATATCGCAGTACAGAGAAAGTTAGGACTGAAGTGTAACGGTTTTTTAGGAATAGAAAATTTCAAACTCTTATAACTTACGAACGGCGAACGATAATCGAATTCTGCGAGTTGTGCTGGATTGTGCTACTCAAAATCTACGAAACACATGCATAAGAAGCGTGGATTATCGTGAAGATTAGTCAAAGTTATCCAAAAAATGGTGAGGGCGAAATACAAATTTGACATTTTCGAATTTTTTTCGGTTGTACCAGATTGCGATCGACGAGCACAACTTTTTCTAATGACACAATTTCGTCAGATTACTGGATTTTGCAAAACAGTCGCTGATAGGAACTTAGGGTTTAGGAATAGAAAAATGCAAAACTCCATACCGTCCAAACCATGGTACATAATCGAATTTAATAAATTGTGCTGCATTATGCTAGTCAAGAAAAATGAACGACTATCGAAAGCAGTAGGTAAAATGGAAAGAGATTGATAAAAAAAGTCAGCAAAATTCGAAAAGTGCGGGGCTACCAAATTTTTCGTTTTTTATTTTTTTTCGAAAACGGTTTGAGATATTGAACTGCGGTTTGCGGCACAATATGGCACAAACGTAGCACAATTCAGCACAATCAAGAAAAAGATGAAATTCAAAAAGTGCGGGGCTAACTTCACACACGTCAAGGACCCTCCGATTGTCTTTCTCTCGATTTCGAATTCCGTCATTTTTAATTGCGCGCGGCATTATAATTTCATGAGCCACGGAGACGACCGAGGCGAATACATCTGCATACCGGTCGGCTACGTTCGAAGTTTTACAGTTGCCCCGTAGTCGCGTTCCGCGTCGCACACGCACGTACACGCATCGTGCGCGTATGTGCGTTCGTCTATCTCGCTGTTTGATCTTTTAATATCGCCGGAGGAAGGGTCGCCTCCACGGTCTTATATACAGGTCTGGAAACTTCGGAGGTGGAGATGGATCATTTTGTGTGTCACTTTTTATTTCTTTAGTAGCCACTAGAGGCGTTGCGATCGATGTTCGCAGGCGGACGAGGGACGTCAGAGGCCGGGGGAATATCTGTCCGTCTTTATTCCACTCGCAGTCTTCACAAAACAATATGATAAATTAATGACGCTTTAAATAATTTAAGACTATAAATGAATTAGTGAAATATGTATATGAAATAAAATTGAGTTTTTATTCTCAAAATTAAGTGTGAATAAAAACGAATCCTTCCGTGATGGAAGAAAATGTAATAAAATTTGTTGAAATGTATTTGAAACTCTCTGTCAATTGACCTCGATTCATTAACATTTCATCATAAATTTTTATATTTTATTAGAAATTTTCGTATTTGATTATAAATTTTATATCTAATATTCCAAAAGTTTGAAAATTTATGATGAAATGATAATGAACCGGGATCAATTGATAGAGATTTTTAAATACATTTTAGCAAAATTTTATTATGTTTTTTCCATCAGGATTTTATGTTTAAATCTGTCCTTTATCTCTTTATTTTATTTTTGCGGGTAATAGCTTTTTCCCACTTTTTCCAAGTAACAATGTCTTTCGGCACTCGAAATAAAGAACGTTTCGATAACTTTTGTGGTCAATAACCGTTTTTCAATGAGAGTCATGAACACACGTGGGTTCTTATCTCCGGTTTTTCAGGTTATATTTATCTGCGGACATCGATGACAGCGACGAGTAGTGGTTATGCTAGAAACTAAATGTGCTTCGAAAAGCGGCCATACTCCCACCACTGAAATTAGCGGTAGTTCCAGACCTGTATGTAAGACCGTGGTCGCCCCCCTCCTCCCGCCCGCCGTCGCATCGTGGCGCCGCGCGCGGCCGTCTCGCGAACTACCTCGGCCGCTCGCTCGCACGCGCGGCGCATAACCCTCGGCCATAAAAAGTTGCCGAGTCTCGGGCGTCTGAGGCTTGCGCGCGCCCGAGGCCTCAGCCTTGGCTTGCCAGCGACTCCCGAAGAGGCGTCCGTAAGCCCACGACGCGACACGAACGGTGCGTCTCGCTCGGTCGCGATTACGACTCCCATTATCGGCGCCGATAATACGCAGTTCGGATCGCACGCTCGAGAGTATGTGCGTTTAATCGCGCGCGCAGTATCGGTGAGGGGAAACGAACGCGCGGCACGAGCACAAGGAAGAGAGGAAGAAGAAGATACATAACAGAAGGAGAAAGATGTCGAAAGTCGCTGACAGGCAGAGCTACGCGCAAACCTACAAACTCGTCGTCGTGGGTGGGGGTGGTGTCGGAAAATCGGCGATCACGATACAATTCATTCAGGTAAGTGCAGGTGCAGATAAGCATGTGCGTTTCATCTCGTCGCGGCCGACTTCAGTGCATTCCGATCATGTGTTAGCGCGCGTCAGATGTACCGATTGCGACTTCGTACTCGATAGATCGACGCAATTTATTCTCGTAAGGCCGCAATTCCGGTAAAAAAAGGCGATAGGTAAGCCCTTCGCGCGTCATTCGTTCTCCTTTTTTGCAACCTCGATTCGATCGCTTAAAAATAGAATCTCGACGGCACGATCGAGTTGACTCGTTAGTGCGTTACCGTCGGACGAACAAACAGACGCGATTAGCGAAATATGCAAAGTATCGCTCGTATAGTGTGACGCGTAACGACACAAGATGCTCGGACGCGCTGGGTTAAAGCATTATGTCATAGTGTGCGAATGGAATCGTCATATATGGTCATATACGCGGCAGCGCCGTGGAGCGTTGATTTCAATAGCCTCGGTACGCGGTGCATGCGTGCGCGCCGCACGTGGCGGCGCTGCGAATCATTGCGCACCGCGCGGTATGTGCGAAATCTTCATTATCGACTGTCGGTATCGCTATTTTGAGATATTTCATTCTCATTCTTATAAAAATGATTCTTTCAAGGTATTATTTTTTCCTTTACGATTAGGGAATGCAGCATTCTGATTTCTCTTTTGCAGAGTTACTTCGTGACCGACTATGACCCGACGATCGAGGATTCTTACACGAAGCAGTGCGTTATCGACGATGTGCCGGCTAAGCTCGACAGTAAGATAACTGCAAATCAATTCATGCTGTGCTTAGAATAATAAATTTTTAAGTTTGAGTTTTTAAAAGAACTTTGTATTTTTCGTTTAATATTTTTATGTTTACTAGAGACAAGTAAATTGTATATAATTTCTGTGTGCAAAAATATTTAATAGTTAAAATATTTGTGCGTTTTAAAACCCAAGAATTATATTTCAGTATTGGACACTGCTGGCCAAGAAGAATTTAGTGCAATGCGTGAACAGTACATGAGGAGTGGCGAAGGCTTCTTACTTGTGTTTGCCGTTACCGATCATTCATCCTTCGACGAGATAATGAAGTTTCACCGGCAGATTCTTCGGGTTAAGGATCGAGATGAGTTTCCCATGATGATGGTTGGAAACAAGGCGGATCTGGATTATCAGAGAAGTGTAAGCATCATCGCAAAATTACATATGACTTGAATCCCTCTGTCACTTTTTTTCTTACAGAGAAGATATTATAATCGTAATCGTAAACAATTTTCTTCGAAAGAAAATGATAAGCAAAAGCAAGAGTGGTCTGCCTATAATTACCTGTTTATAATTAATTTTTTTAAATAATTAATAATTTAATAATTACCTGCTTATAATTTTCACAATTTCGTAATGCGTTTGGATTTCTGTTCTAGGTATCGGTCGAAGAGGCACAAAACATGGCACGTCAATTGAAAATTCCGTACATCGAATGTAGCGCTAAGTTACGGATGAACGTTGACCAAGCTTTTCACGAATTGGTGCGAATTGTTAGAAAGTTCCAGCTGTCGGAGCGGCCACCGCTGAAGCAGAATTACAAGAAAAATAAAAAGAGGTGTTGCATGTTGTAATAACAAGGTTATTATCGTTACATGGAAAGATGCTTTCGTTCGTTAAAGGGGTCGTATCTTTGGCGGTGAGTTCTGATCCTTCAGTTCAAATGAATAGATTGAAATTCGATTCAAAGAATTTAATTGATATCGAAACGATCGATTGTCGGATATTTCGTGACAATAAACAGTCTCGGACTGCGCACAAAAGCAAAACGAAAAACGAATACGAACTCTGAATATCTAAAAAAAATCAAAAATCAAAACTGGCTCGCAATTAATATTGCCAAGCAAATGAATTATTAGAATAAATAAACTATAAAGCCGAGTATTATTCACGTTTGTGTTACATTTATGAGAATTGTTTAAATTGTATTTAGAGTTAACTCGATATATTTATATGTAGCACTCTTAGCTGTTGAAATTTTCGTGTTGTTACAATGAAATTAGGAAGGGGCCAACATAACAGTTTTAATTCACAGCACAAAATTATGCTATTATATAATAATATATTCCAAGATCCTTGAAAATTTTCTGCTTGACGGGGATAATCGTGTAGGAAGTATAAATATTTTTATAAATATAAATCTCCCGCTCTTTATCATCTACTAATTATGCTTCGATGATGTCTATATTTATTATTATTCGAGTGGCACTTGTAAAACCATAACGCGACTTGTGATTACAATACCATACATCTATGGAGAGATATAAAAATGTGTTCAGTAAGTTTCGATTTCACCAGCAACGAAGTGTCCTTTTACTTCTCGTAGAATTCTCTCGCGTCTCACTCTTTGCCAGAATTTCACTCGTTGTCGGTGATATCGATATTATAAAATATAACTAATAAGGATAACGATTATGAAATGTACTAATAATAAAATACTAGCTTTAATAATGTAATTATAATAACACACGGTACATCGGATGAGAGACTAAAAGTTGTGGCGGTATTTCAACAAGGAACATTACGAGCGTTATCACGAGTTTTAAATATCAATTATATAGCGAAAGTTCGTTGAACATGAAGGAAATTATCTGCTTGAGTAAATGGATCGTTCTAAGTACAAATAAACCAGTTATACGGTGAAAGATCGCCATAATTTTTCATTTGTCCGATACATATATACACACACACACACACACACACACACACACACACACACAGGGTATTTCCTCTAACTGTAGCACTTAGAATATCTCTGCTTCCTTTGATGATATGAAAAAAGTCAAAGGGCAAAAATTGTTCGATTCAAAGAGACTAGTACTCTGGTAAGAAAATTATTTTTTTTAATCTGACCTTTCACAAGATGTCAAGGTCATGAACATTTTTTTAAACGAGATGGTATATTTTCCTTAACGAAATGATGTAGCTTGTAAAAAAACAAATTCAACCATACAGAATATGTTGACCTTCAAATGACTTTGAACCACAAAAATCACGTTTAGGAAAAGAAACTATTTATTGTATGTATAACTACAAAGATATAAGGTGTTGTCGGAATATCGCGATAAACTTCATTTGCACGGAACATACTCAACGAATCATTTCCTGATCGCTGGATTGGACATGGTGGAAGAATTTCTTGGCCGGCTCGATCACCAGATCTTACGCCTCTTGATTTTTTTCTTTGGGGACACCTAAAAACTGAAGTTTATCGCGATATTCCGACAACACCTGAAGATATGCGAGAAAGACTTCAGCGTGCGTGCACCGCAATTACTCCGGAATCTCTCAAAAACGTAAAACAATCGTTTACTCATCGAATTCGAAAGTGTATGGAAGTAAATGGTGATCATTTTGAACATCTGTAAAAAAGGTATATCTTTGTAGTTATACAATAGAGTTTCTTTTCCTAAACGTGATTTTTGTGGTTCAAAGTCATTTGAAGGTCAACATATTCTGTATGGTTGAATTTGTTTTTTTACAAGCTACATCATTTCGTTAAGGAAAATATACCATCTCGTTTAAAAAAATGTTCATGACCTTGACATCTTGTGAAAGGTCAGATTAAAAAAAATAATGTTCTTACCAGAGTACTAGTCTCTTTGAATCGAACAATTTTCGTCCTTCGACTGTTTTCATATCATCAAAGGAAGCAGAGATATTCTAAGTGCTACAGTTAGAGGAAACACCCTGTATAAAGTCTATAATATGACAAAAACAAAATTTTACAGCGACGTAATATCATACTTATGAATAATTTACACGAGTATATACATTATATATATATATATATATATATATATATATATATATATATACATATACGCGAAATACTCTTGCAACAGATTGCGGAGAGCCAAACATGTAATAAAAAAAGATTCCATTTATTTTTGTAACCGACCTATATTTATATGTTTGTAAAAAGGTGTCTATATACCCAGACTGATCTTTAAATCTAATCTATCGTATGTAAAATAATTTCTGTAAACCAAATAATATCGATATTAATCGTCACTCTACGGTATTTCCAATTCCTCCCGACGTTACTCTATCGTATAAAATACTTTTCTATTGTGTGCGAGTGTGAGATTCGATAACGCGTAACGCGTGAGCGAGTGCTACAGGTGCGGAGCGATTGGCAAGACGAGTTTCGATTTGGACATCCCCGTAAAGCAACGTGAGCGTCACGCGCTATACGGAGCGACGCAACGCATGCACGGGGAGCGACGCGATCTTGTTTATCCTGTTCCACTTCTGATCGTTTAATTTATAGCGATATTATGCGGCTCGCGTAACAAAACGCATCGATTATCAGTGTGCCGCATCGCGATACGGCAAGTCGATAACCGAATAACGATATAATATAAACGCCTCTGCAACGGCACATTTACCCTAATTTAGACGCTGACCGATCAGGGCGCAAGGTGGTCAGACGGGATTTCCACCGGGGCTATTCTTGACCAGACCGGGCTAATATTGACGCCATCTCGCCACGTGATTACCTCCAGTCATGCCGGTACCCCGTAACAACTATAAATATTAGTTCCACCATCACGGATCTCTCCACCGCGGCATTCCGCACTGAATTACGCCGCGTAATGTTCTAACGTGTCTGTCCTGCGTGGATTCCAGGTAGACTCGAGCATACATATAGAAGCCAGAATCCCATAATATTGAAATCGGGATGTCCTTATTTTTGTTTTTTACTTTTTAGAATCCTCGACTTCCACGTTTCCGAGTGCCACGCAGGACGATTTTGTAATTCCGAGCGTCACGTGTTATAAAAAAAAGAAGTAGTCTTTCTAAAATTTAAACGAGCACTTTACACCCTCAGAAAGGATTTCTGATAACCAGACGAAAAATATTCTTGACTAATTTAATCGTATTACAAGTATAAAAAATATGAAAATAAAACAATTTTTAATTTAAATCAGTAATTTCTATTCTTCTCTCTCGAATTAAATAAGATTGTCTCACTGTCTCGAGACAAGAGTAACATGTACAAATTTATGCTTATATATCCTTGTATGTAGAATAATTTGATATTAGCGCCACTTTATAGTAGGCTTTGTCCATGTCGACGCATCATTTTCTCACGGTCGCTCGTCGACTCGGCGCCGTCCTTTATTCGGATAAAACGGCCAATATTTATGTGTTGCAATCGAAAATCGGGAAAGTGTTTCTGTTATTTACAATGAATAAGTGCAATACTCTACAAGAAATATTAAAAGATATGGAAATGTAAGTAAGTATATACAATATACTTACTTGAGAAATAAGATTCGAGATAAGACATTTCCACTTATTCATTGTAAATAACAGAAACACTTTCCCGATTTTCGATTGCAACACATAAATATTGGCCGTTTTGTGCAGATTCTACAAATTCTCTTAGAAGAATAGAATAAGATGTCTTTTAGATCTGACAATATTCTGAAATCAAGAATATTTTGAACTTGCTAGAAATTTGTATCTAAATCCTTCTGAGAAAATGAATGAGATAGCACCAAGATTATTTAAATCTAGATTTTCGAATTTTCTATTCAAGATTAAAATATGCTTCTTTTCAATAATAAATATGATTGTCGCTATAGCGATCTTATTTTATGATAGATTAAAGAGTAATAGCATTAAGTCCAGAAATCTTTTCTGTGGGTGTAAGGACAGTGTTTTGTAGTATTTAAAAAAATTCTCTTTGCATACTTGGATATGCAGTAGGAACTTCTTCACTCGCTCGTCTCGCTCGTTAGCAAGGTCGCGGTAACGGTATATTTTTCTGTAAGGCCCATTAACACCAGAAATATCCAAATCAACCGTTCCAAGACGATTTGTTTTACTTTCTCACGGTTCAACGATCGATTCCAAGGATATTTTTATGCAGCATACAGCGAAGAAGCAATTTTTTGATATTTTTCCCGAAAATGCACGTATAATGTAAGCATCGTGCAGGAATCGAGTCATAGTGATGTTCCGACGAATCCTTTTCCTTTTCAGGCACATCGGAAAAAAGTAAGCTTTTACCGTAATCGCTGACAATCAATGCTGCCTTCTTTGTTCGTCGACTCGAGTATTCCGCGGCAAAAACCAGTTTCCAAGTTAGTGCTTTGCTTAGGCTTGGACGTGTGCGTCGCGCTCCTCATGCTTGCATTACACGTACGTCAAGCTGCGGCGGCATAGCATCGTGAAACCCGTATTCGCGAAAAGCGATGTACGATGGAAAACATTATGTTAATAATCGCGTAGCCATGGAAGGTTGCGGAGGTAGTGAAAGGTAGTGTGTCACGCTATAAAAAAGAAGATAAAAGAACGAGACAATATCGCTTCGCGTCTCCTACTCGATCAGCCCGATTGCGAGAGTCGCGGAAAAAGGAAAGGCCGGCGAAGAGGAAAAATTTCGTCGTAGCTTTTCTTTACTTTTTGTTCTTTAATTGCTTAAACAAAAGGTAGAAAGTTTTACTTTTTTTCCGATTCTCTTTCTTCAGTATAATATACCACGTGCGGAATCCGTTTTACTACTTTGTACAAATAAAAAGTCAAGAGAAATAAAGAGATAAAATGGTGGAAATTTGGAGTGGAGAACAAAGCTACATGAAAATAAAATCGATGACCGATTCACGAGGAGCAGCATGGATATCATAAAATTAACGATGCGACATCAAGTTCTTTGAACTGTTCGATCAAAGAACTTTTGGATTCTCGCTCTGGATTGCGCCCCGAGTTCCTTGGACTTAAGAGTTCCGTGTAATAATAACTACACCGCAGGTAGTCTTCGAGGACGAAGAAGAAGAAGAGGAGGAAGAAAGAAGGAGGAGGAGGAGACCCGCGGGATAAAAATAGCATGGTACCGTCGCAAAATAAAAACTAATGATGCGAACCTGCAGAATGACGATCCCGAGAGCCAGACTCACCGAGCAAGGAGGGGAGCAGAGAAGGAGGAGGGCAGCACAAGGAGCACAGGCAAAGGAAAAAGGTCGTTGCCTAAAAGGAAGATCAGGATTTGCCGTTGGAAGAGGAAGAAGAGCAGAGAAATGCTCATGTATCCTCTCCAGCCCGACGGAATAATACATCGATTGTATAGCATCACACCCACAGAAAAGATTTCTGGACTTAATGCTATTACTCTTTAATCTATCATAAAATAAGATCGCTATAGCGACAATCATATTTATTATTGAACAGAAGCATATTTTAATCTTGAATAGAAAATTCCAAAATCTAGATTTAAATAATCTTGGTGCTATCTCATTCATTTTCTCAGAAGGATTTAGATACAAATTTCTAGCAAGTTCACAATATTCTTGATTTCAGAATATTGTGAGATCTAAAAGACATCTTATTCTATTCTTCTAAGAGAATTTGTAGAATCTGCACAAAACGGCCAATATTTATGTGTTGCAATCGAAAATCGGGAAAGTGTTTCCGTTATTTACAATGAATAAGTGGAAACGTCTTATCTCGAATCTTATTTCTCAAGTAAGTATATTGTATATACTTACTTACATTTCCATATCGTTTAATATTTCTTGTAGAGTATTGCACTTATTCGTTGTAAATAACAGAAACACTTTCCCGATTTTCGATTGCAACACATAAATATTGGCCGTTTTATCCGAATAAAGGACGGCGCCGAGTCGACGAGCGACCGTGAGAAAATGATGCGTCGACATCGACAAAGCCTACTATAAAGTGGCGCTAATATCAAATTATTCTACATACAAGGATATATAAGCATAAATTTGTACATGTTACTCTTGTCTCGAGACAGTGAGACAATCTTATTTAATTCGAGAGAGAAGAATAGAAATTACTGATTTAAATAAAAAATTGTTTTATTTTCATATTTTTTATACTTGTAATACGATTAAATTAGTCAAGAATATTTTTCGTCCTGTTATCAGAAATCCTTTCTGAGGGTGTGAAAGCGCGAAAAACAGACCTGGCGGACAGATTCGCGAGAGAAACGCGCGTCTTCATAAATTAGACGTATGCGAGTGTTTTAGTCCTTCCTCTCAGCGCTTCTCAGTATTATTGTTTAAACTTGAAATCAATTCTCGCTCTTTCACGTTTTTGAAGGCATGACTTCGAGGTAAACGTCGTATGCCATCATTTAACAATAAACATAACTTTGACAAACAATAAACTCGGTGAGCTATGCTTTTTGTATTCACCGAACCATTTTAGGCTTAGGGTGGAAAGTTTTTTCACCCCATATATATATTATCCAAGTTGGGTAAATACGCGCGTGGCATATTTATCCAACATTTTCGGGTTTTCACTTATTCCAATCGATGCAGTACTTTTTAACTGGATTTAATACACCCACAGAAAAGATTTCTGGACTTGATGCTATTACTCTTTAATCTATCATAAAATAAGATCGCTATAGCGACAATCATATTTATTATTGAAAAGAAGCATATTTTAATCTGGAATAGAAAATTCCAAAATCTAGATTTAAATAATCTTGGTGCTGTCTCATTCATTTTCTCAGAAGGATTTAGATACAAATTTCTAGCAAGTTCACAATATTCTTGATTTCAGAATATTGTGAGATCTAAAAGACATCTTATTCTATTCTTCTAAGAGAATTTGTAGAATCTGCACAAAACGGCCAATATTTATGTGTTGCAATCGAAAATCGGGAAAGTGTTTCCGTTATTTACAATGAATAAGTGGAAACGTCTTATCTCGAATCTTATTTCTCAAGTAAGTATATTGTATATACTTACTTACATTTCCATATCGTTTAATATTTCTTGTAGAGTATTGCACTTATTCGTTGTAAATAACAGAAACACTTTCCCGATTTTCGATTGCAACACATAAATATTGGCCGTTTTATCCGAATAAAGGACGGCGCCGAGTCGACGAGCGACCGTGAGAAAATGATGCGTCGACATCGACAAAGCCTACTATAAAGTGGCGCTAATATCAAATTATTCTACATACAAGGATATATAAGCATAAATTTGTACATGTTACTCTTGTCTCGAGACAGTGAGACAATCTTATTTAATTCGAGAGAGAAGAATAGAAATTACTGATTTAAATAAAAAATTGTTTTATTTTCATATTTTTTATACTTGTAATACGATTAAATTAGTCAAGAATATTTTTCGTCCTGTTATCAGAAATCCTTTCTGAGGGTGTGAAAGCGCGAAAAACAGACCTGGCGGACAGATTCGCGAGAGAAACGCGCGTCTTCATAAATTAGACGTATGCGAGTGTTTTAGTCCTTCCTCTCAGCGCTTCTCAGTATTATTGTTTAAACTTGAAATCAATTCTCGCTCTTTCACGTTTTTGAAGGCATGACTTCGAGGTAAACGTCGTATGCCATCATTTAACAATAAACATAACTTTGACAAACAATAAACTCGGTGAGCTATGCTTTTTGTATTCACCGAGCCATTTTAGGCTTAGGGTGGAAAGTTTTTTCACCCCATATATATATTATCCAAGTTGGGTAAATACGCGCGTGGCATATTTATCCAACATTTTCGGGTTTTCACTTATTCCAATCGATGCAGTACTTTTTAACTGGATTTAATACACCCACAGAAAAGATTTCTGGACTTGATGCTATTACTCTTTAATCTATCATAAAATAAGATCGCTATAGCGACAATCATATTTATTATTGAAAAGAAGCATATTTTAATCTGGAATAGAAAATTCCAAAATCTAGATTTAAATAATCTTGGTGCTGTCTCATTCATTTTCTCAGAAGGATTTAGATACAAATTTCTAGCAAGTTCACAATATTCTTGATTTCAGAATATTGTGAGATCTAAAAGACATCTTATTCTATTCTTCTAAGAGAATTTGTAGAATCTGCACAAAACGGCCAATATTTATGTGTTGCAATCGAAAATCGGGAAAGTGTTTCTGTTATTTACAATGAATAAGTGGAAACGTCTTATCTCGAATCTTATTTCTCAAGTAAGTATATTGTATATACTTACTTACATTTCCATATCTTTTAATATTTCTTGTAGAGTATTGCACTTATTCATTGTAAATAACAGAAGCACTTTCCCGATTTTCGATTGCAACACATAAATATTGGCCGTTTTATCCGAATAAAGGACGGCGCCGAGTCAACGAGCGACCGTGAGAAAATGATGCGTCGACATGGACAAAGCCTACTATAAAGTGACGCTAATATCAAATTATTCTACATACAAGGATATATAAGCATAAATTTGTACATGTTACTCTTGTCTCGAGACAGTGAGACAATCTTATTTAATTCGGGAGAGAAGAATAGAAATTACTGACTTAAATTAAAAATTGTTTTATTTTCATATTTTTTATACTTGTAATACGATTAAATTAGTCAAGAATATTTTTCGTCTTGTTATCAGAAATCCTTTCTGAGGGTGCAGCTATAACAGTATTAATAAAAGTTGAAAATGTAGGCGTTTCTGATCGCAAACAATTATATTTCTCAAATCTCTTGAGACATCCTTATAATCTCTTTTATGTTTTTTAATATATATAAAATAGCGTGTTCTTCGTTCACTTTTATCATCTTTGTCTTTCGTCTGGTCTGCTCTTTTCCACGCTGGACTAAATGAAATTAATTGCAGATGAAGCATAGAAAAATGCTCCTGAGGTATCCGAGTACAGTTTTCTGGAAGGCTCGACGGGCAGCGGCGGCACAAGCGGTGGTTGTGCGTGCGAAGAAATCTCCCACCCTCTCGAGCGATCGGCGCGCTTGATCACTCTGGCTACTCGACCTGTCTCCACCTTGTAGTCTCTCCGCGATATACCGGGAGCACTTGTGGTGGCTCAGGTGGCTCTGAGTCAGTTAAAAGCCGGCTTTGCTTCAGCTAGTCAGCCAGTCAAGCGAAGCCAGCCCAGCCAGCCCGTAGAAGAGGACAATCCTACCGTGTGCACACCGTGCACGTACACGCACCTACGGGTGCACACCGGTCTTATAATGGCGTGGCGCGGCGGTGACCGTTTTGGTGCGATAAAAGTCGAGGGCAGCCTTCGGGTGTTCCTGCGCCGGTTCGAGGAGAGCTGAGGGAAAAAGAAGAGAGAGAGGAACGGGTTCTCTGGTGCCAGTGTGCAGTCTAGTCGAAGACACAGGATGATAGCGAACGTCCGATGAGTATCCCGCTTCCCGTTGCCCTCCTGCCAGAGAGAAGAAGAAGAGGAAGACAGGAAAGGAGAGAATAGTCCTCCGTGGATTAATCGAACCGCCGCCACCTCCATTCTTCTCCACCATCGAGGTGAGAAGAGATGCCGAAACAAGAAGAACGGATGTCTGCCAGGTCAGTGAGTGGGCTTTTTATTGTTGTTATTAATTTAAGGATGCTGCCAGTTTTTAAATCTTTGTATTTTCTTACACAAGTGGCTCGCGAGTACTGTTTTTTATATTTTTGAGCGTTTCATTTACCTCTCATTTCATCTTTCAATTTACTTTTTAATTTATTATTTCTTACGTTATTTCGGATTAAATTTAGAAACTTGAATTAACCCTCTGCGTCTCTGGATTAATTATTTTTTTCGTTTATCTTAATTGTTCGGTTTACGATGTGGCAATTTAAGAGGTGTATGACGATAGTTTCAGTTGCATCAATAAACGTTTAAAGTGACTCTAGTTTTATTCAAAAGATAAGAAGATTGTTAAATTGTGTTGGCCTACGTTATTAGAGTGCGGCAGCCTTGTGTATCGCGTGCCTCTTTACGTTATGCAATCTTGTATAAACTTGATTTCGTATCCAAGTGGAAACATATGTTATTAGTTGCAAGCTCATCTATTGGTCTTTACGCGCACACATTGCCATCGACGTTGTTCCTTGGCGCTGTGCATCTTCGCAGCATCCACGCGCAGTTCTCGAGAAATAAAACAGGATTTTCTGATAATCCCATTTTGCAGTAACATAATGGAGCGTATCCCGTAAAGTACGTACGTGTGTAAGCATGCGAGTAATTCTTTATGAAAAATAGATACCAGTTAGCGTTTCAGTGCGCTGCGGGCGCGCGGGCGGGCGCATTTTAATAGCTACCCGTTACCTTCGTATCGGAACGTATCTCTCGCTCCTTTCGGATTTTGTTTACCGGTATTAATTCATCGCAATGCTCTCAAGGCACTTGGACGTTAACGAGCGTGTCACTCGTTATATTACTGACGACGCGATTTGTCTACGCTATCTCACGCACGCTATGACGATCGGGAGCCTCGTACTAATGCGTGTGGGCGTGCGGATCGACATTTGCGAGATGAAACGATACGAAATAAATATTCAGTAAAATTTACACGTTAATTAAAATTCTTCGGTAACGGCCTTTGCTGTTTACGGTGTGCTGCCATCCCGGTAGTTTTCCTAAATGAGAATGTTGAACCATACACCCTCAGAAAGGATTTCTAATAACAGGACGAAAAATATTCTTGACTAATTTAATCGTATTACAAGTATAAAAAATATGAAAATAAAACAATTTTTAATTTAAGTCAGTAATTTCTATTCTTCTCTCTCGAATTAAATAAGATTGTCTCACTGTCTCGAGACAAGAGTAACATGTACAAATTTATCCTTATATATCCTTGTATGTAGAATAATTTTATATTAGCGCCACTTTATAGTAGGCTTTGTCGATTTCGACGCATCATTTTCTCACGGTCGCTCGTCGTCTCGGCGCCGTCCTTTATTTGGATAAAACGGCCAATATTTATGTGTTGCAATCGAAAATCGGGAAAGTGTTTCTGTTATTTACAACGAATAAGTGCAATACTCTACAAGAAATAGTAAAAGACATGGAAATGTAAGTAAGTATATACAATATACTTACTTGAGAAATAAGATTCGAGATAAGACGTTTCCACTTATTCATTGTAAATAACGGAAACACTTTCCCGATTTTCGATTGCAACACATAAATATTGGCCGTTTTGTGCAGATTCTACAAATTCTCTTAGAAGAATAGAATAAGATGTCTTTTAGATCTGACAATATTCTGAAATCAAGAATATTGTGAACTTACTAGAAATTTGTATCTAAATCCTTCTGAGAAAATGAATGAGACAGCACCAAGATTATTTAAATCTAGATTTTGGAATTTTCTATTCAAGATTAAAATATGCTTCTTTTCAATAATAAATATGATTGTCGCTATAGCGATCTTATTTTATGATAGATTAAAGAGTAATAGCATCAAGTCCAGAAATCTTTTCTGTGGGTGTATTAAATCCAGTTAAAAAGTACTGCATCGATTGGAATAAGTGAAAACCCGAAGATGTTGGATAAATATGCCACGCGCGTATTTACCCAACTTGGATAATATGTACGTGGGGTGAAAAAACTTTCCACCCCAAGCCTAAAATGGCTCGGTGAATACAAAAAGCATAGCTCACCGAGTTTATTGTTTGTCAAAGTTATGTTTATTGTTAAATGATGGCATACGACGTTTACCTCGAAGTCATGCCTTCAAAAACGTGAAAGAGCGAGAATTGATTTCAAGTTTAAACAATAATACTGAGAAGCGCTGAGAGGAAGGACTAAAACACTCGCATACGTCTAATTTATGAAGATGCGCGTTTCTCTCGCGAATCTGTCCGCCAGGTCTGTTTTTCGCGCTTTCACACCCTCAGAAAGGATTTCTGATAACAAGACGAAAAATATTCTTGACTAATTTAATCGTATTACAAGTATAAAAAATATGAAAATAAAACAATTTTTAATTTAAATCAGTAATTTCTATTCTTCTCTCTCGAATTAAATAAGATTGTCTCACTGTCTCGAGACAAGAGTAACATGTACAAATTTATCCTTATATATCCTTGTATGTAGAATAATTTGATATTAGCGCCACTTTATAGTAGGCTTTGTCGATGTCGACGCATCATTTTCTCACGGTCGCTCGTCGTCTCGGCGCCGTCCTTTATTTGGATAAAACGGCCAATATTTATGTGTTGCAATCGAAAATCGGGAAAGTGTTTCTGTTATTTACAACGAATAAGTGCAATACTCTACAAGAAATATTAAAAGATATGGAAATGTAAGTAAGTATATACAATATACTTACTTGAGAAATAAGATTCGAGATAAGACATTTCCACTTATTCATTGTAAATAACGGAAACACTTTCCCGATTTTCGATTGCAACACATAAATATTGGCCGTTTTGTGCAGATTCTACAAATTCTCTTAGAAGAATAGAATAAGATGTCTTTTAGATCTGACAATATTCTGAAATCAAGAATATTGTGAACTTGCTAGAAATTTGTATCTAAATCCTTCTGAGAAAATGAATGAGACAGCACCAAGATTATTTAAATCTAGATTTTGGAATTTTCTGTTCAAGATTAAAATATGCTTCTTTTCAATAATAAATATGATTGTCGCTATAGCGATCTTATTTTATGATAGATTAAAGAGTAATAGCATTAAGTCCAGAGATCTTTTCTGTGGGTGTATATATACCGGGGCGATAATATAAAGTATCTTGAGAATTCCCCGCGCCACCTCGTCGTAGCCAGATCTGCTGCAAAATAAACAATCGTATAATCCCCTCGATTAATAAATAATATTCTTATACCTCGTAACGGAAGCGAAATTTACCGTCGTGGCGCGTGATGCATCAAAATTTTTATATAACTCTTTTATGTATAAAATAATAAAATTTGGAGAATAAATTATTAATATACTAGGAATAATAAATTATTTCTAAAATATTTTTTAATTGCACTTAACAATAACATATCTTGTAACTATTTATATATTACAAGCAAATTGCGTACAGAGATGAAATTGTAAATTGAGATGAATCTTTTTATCAACATCCATTAAGCAGATAACGATATAAAGTATGACAACATGCTTGCACTCGACACGGTTTTGAATAGTTCTCCATCGTTCGAGCTATTATGGCTTCGGAACTCGAGTAAATATCGTCCAAGGATACTATTGTTAGATCACCCGATTTGTCTGAACAAAGAGATAGCAAGGCATTTTTCAGAGTACACGAACACGTTTATCAGGCATCAGGCGAGCGAAAGGGTAATCGATCAGACGACTCTCATTCAATTCAACCCGGTGATACCGCGTTGCAAACGACATAAGTTGAATCATCTTCTTAACGGCTCCGTCGAAACAATTCCGAATGCAGAATTAATATGTTACGGGAAGTTGAAAGATTTTTCGAGCATGTTTCAACCTTTTTGTCATTAAATGCGACCTTAATCTTTAAGACACAACGGTACGTTCATATTCAAACATTTGTCCTTAAGAATGTATTAGCGGAACCGGTTGTCTATTTACTCCACGTTTTCCAGATAGCAGCAGTGCGTAGTCTGGATCAGGGATCGGCAAAATATTAATAATAAATTAATATTACTTGAGTATTTAATTATTTATTTAACAGGAAAAAATAATTCCCGATTAATTGATTAATCAATAATCAAGATAAGCAATTTTTCAATTGCTCGGTTAATCAGTAATCAAAGTGAAAAATTTTTTAATTATTCGATTAATCAGTAATTATAGTATAAAATATTTTTGTTACTTGATTAATCAGTAATCAGACCGAAAAATTTTTCAATTATTTCATCACTCAGTAATCAGTGTCAGATGTTCCTTGATTATTTAGTTGATTTTTTTCTGGATTACTTTCTTGATTATTTAAGTATCTTGATTATTTAAGTCATCAGCGTACAGCAGCAATTATATACAGAAAAAAATTAAGTCAACGCAATATTTTTCTAATAAAATTAGTTGAAGTAGGATTTTTTATGACTGATAAAAAAATAATTTAAATAGTGAAATATTGCGTTAATTTCATTTTTTTTCTGTATGGAATTGGTGCTGTACGCTGATAACTACTTAAATAATCAAGAAAATAATCCAGAAAAAAATCAACTAAATAATCAAGGAACATCTGACACTGATTACTGAGTGATGAAATAATTGAAAAATTTTTCGGTCTGATTACTGATTAATCAAGTAACAAAAATATTTTATACTATAATTACTGATTAATCGAATAATTAAAAAATTTTTCACTTTGATTACTGATTACTGGAGTAATTGAAAAATTGTTTATTGTGATTACTGATTAATCGAGTAATTGAGAAATTGTTCTTTTTGATTACTGATTAACCGAGCAATTGAAAAAATGCTTATCTTGATTACTGATTAATCAATTAGTAATAAATTTCTCGAAGTTGATTACTGATTATCAAAATAATTGTTAATCAAAGCTGAAAATATTACTGAAAATATCGTTGATGCCGATCCCTGGTCTGGATAATGTCTTCTGAAAAATATTCAGTACGGTACGATTCCACGAGGACCGTGCGATAATTTATTTTTTGTTTCGTCGAAAAAACCGAAAACGATTTTTGTTCCTGCCGATACGGACTCGCTTTTATTTTATACTATCACACGCCAGATATTACCTTGATATCATATTCCTGCTATTGTGTCCACACACATTGCAAATTAACAAACATAATCGAATTTTTCGCTCATGTAATCGGACGCAGCGCAACGTTATCAGTGAGGAAACATTTTTAACACGAAAGCGAAATTTGATGAGAAAGAATTCGAATTCGGTTGATCGAGGCCACTTTCGTGCCATGCGCACCTTGCATGGAGCGAAGAACGGCGTGGTGATTTTGCCGGATCAGCGTGCCCGAGGCGTGCTCGAAGCGTGCCTCACGCATCCCTCGTAAATGGAATCATTCATGGTAATATTCCCAGGCGTGATATTCGCCGGAACGGTGCGTCTACCTGTTGCATAGAGTGCTACCTTGATAAACGTGCGGCCGATTACGGGACTTTTCTCACCGTTGCACCGCGCTGCGGAGACGCAGATGGAACGGAAACGCACGGATGACCCTCGATGCGCCCGATTAGCGAGACCCGTTCCTCCCTGAAGATTCAAGAGCTTAACATAGTTCTAACAATATAAAATAATAAATAAATAATAAAAATAAAATAAATCTAATTTAATTTTCTGGCTTTTTTAATAAACTGTTCTTCCGCTGCTCATCCGTGGTTGGTCAAGAATCCACCACCCACCTCTGCCAATCCGCAACTCCTCTGTCGTTCCGCTTGCTTGCAACTAAATTGCCCGTATAATTTTTTCATCATTTTTTTCGTCATCGTATATATTGAGCAATTATGCTTCAAGTAATAGCGCGGCTACTTGAGAGTTAATAGCCATGTGCCACGCGACAGCCGTGTCGTCGTATATCGTGTAACACGCGGGATGTCCGTCAAGATCGCGTTGGACCGCGTGAGCGATTTACGTGCGGTCGAACGTAACGCGTCCGTCTCATCGGGATGCTAATTGACACAACAAAGACGGGATCGAGACGGGACGTCAATGCGAATAAAGCCGCACCCACAGAAAAGATTTCTGGACTTAATGCTATTACTCTTTAATCTATCATAAAATAAGATTGCTATAGCGACAATCATATTTATTATTGAAAAGAAGCATATTTTAATCTTGAATAGAAAATTCCAAAATCTAAATTTAAATAATCTTGCTGCTATCTCATTCATTTTCTCAGAAGGATTTAGATACAAATTTGTAGCGAGTTCACAATATTCTTGATTTCAGAATATTGTCAGATCTAAAAGACATCTTATTCTATTCTTCTAAGAGAATTTGTAGAATCTGCACAAAACGGCCAATATTTATGTGTTGCAATCGAAAATCGGGAAAGTGTTTCCGTTATTTACAATGAATAAGTGGAAACGTCTTATCTCGAATCTTATTTCTCAAGTAAGTATATTGTATATACTTACTTACATTTCCATATCTTTTAATATTTCTTGTAGAGTATTGCACTTATTCGTTGTAAATAACAGAAGCACTTTCCCGATTTTCGATTGCAACACATAAATATTGGCCGTTTTATCCGAATAAAGGACGGCGCCGAGTCGACCGTGAGAAAATGATGCGTCGACATCGACAAAGCCTACTATAAATTGGCGCTAATATCAAATTATTCTACATACAAGAATATATAAGCATAAATTTGTACATGTTACTCTTGTCTCGAGACAGTGAGACAATCGTATTTAATTCGAGAGAGAAGAATAGAAATTACTGACTTAAATTAAAAATTGTTTTATTTTCATATTTTTTATACTTGTGATACGATTAAATTAGTCAAGAATATTTTTCGTCCTGTTATCAGAAATCCTTTCTGAGGGTGTGAAAGCGCGAAAAACAGACCTGGCGGACAGATTCGCGAGAGAAACGCGCGCGTCTTCATAAATTAGACGTATGCGAGTGTTTTAGTCCTTCCTCTCAGCGCTTCTCAGTATTATTGTTTAAACTTGAAATCAATTCTCGCTCTTTCACGTTTTTGAAGGCATGACTTCGAGGTAAACGTCGTATGCCATCATTTAACAATAAACATAACTTTGACAAACAATAAACTCGGTGAGCTATGCTTTTTGTATTCACCGAGCCATTTTAGGCTTGGGGTGGAAAGTTTTTTCACCCCACGTACATATTATCCAAGTTGGGTAAATACGCGCGTGGCATATTTATCCAACATCTTCGGGTTTTCACTTATTCCAATCGATGCAGTACTTTTTAACTGGATTTAATACACCCACAGAAAAGATTTCTGGACTTGATGCTATTACTCTTTAATCTATCATAAAATAAGATCGCTATAGCGACAATCATATTTATTATTGAAAAGAAGCATATTTTAATCTTGAACAGAAAATTCAAAATCTAGATTTAAATAATCTTGGTGCTATCTCATTCATTTTCTCAGAAGGATTTAGATACAAATTTCTAGCAAGTTCACAATATTCTTGATTTCAGAATATTGTAGATCTAAAAGACATCTTATTCTATTCTTCTAAGAGAATTTGTAGAATCTGCACAAAACGGCCAATATTTATGTGTTGCAATCGAAAATCGGGAAAGTGTTTCCGTTATTTACAATGAATAAGTGGAAATGTCTTATCTCGAATCTTATTTCTCAAGTAAGTATATTGTATATACTTACTTACATTTCCATATCTTTTAATATTTCTTGTAGAGTATTGCACTTATTCGTTGTAAATAACAGAAGCACTTTCCCGATTTTCGATTGCAACACATAAATATTGGCCGTTTTATCCGAATAAAGGACGGCGCCGAGTCGACGAGCGACGTGAGAAAATGATGCGTCGACATGGACAAAGCCTACTATAAAGTGGCGCTAATATCAAATTATTCTACATACAAGGATATATAAGCATAAATTTGTACATGTTACTCTTGTTCGAGACAGTGAGACAATCGTTATTTAATTCGAGAGAGAAGAATAGAAATTACTGATTTAAATTAAAATTGTTTTATTTTCATATTTTTTATACTTGTGATACGATTAAATTAGTCAAGAATATTTTTCGTCCTGTTATCAGAAATCCTTTCTGAGGGTGTGGAAAGCGCGAAAAAACAGACCTGGCGGACAGATTCGCGAGAGAAACGCGCGGTCTTCATAAATTAGACGTATGCGAGTGTTTTAGTCCTTCCTCTCAGCGCTTCTCAGTATTATTGTTTAAACTTGAAATCAATTCTCGCTCTTTCACGTTTTTGAAGGCATGACTTCGAGTAAACGTCGTATGCCTCATTTAACAATAAACATAACTTTGACAAACAATAAACTCGGTGAGCTATGCTTTTTGTATTCACCGAGCCATTTTAGGCTTGGGGTGGAAAGTTTTTTCACCCCACGTACATATTATCCAAGTTGGGTAAATACGCGCGTGGCATATTTATCCACATCTTCGGGTTTTCACTTATTCCAATCGATGCCAGTACTTTTTAACTGGATTTAATACACCCACAGAAAAGATTTCTGGACTTATGCTATTACTCTTTAATCTATCATAAAATAAGATCGCTATAGCGACAATCATATTTATTATTGAAAAGAAGCATATTTTAATCTTGAATAGAAAATTCCAAAATCTAATTTAAATAATCTTGCTGCTATCTCATTCATTTTCTCAGAAGGATTTAGATACAAATTTGTAGCGAGTTCACAATATTCTTGATTTCAGAATATTGTCAGATCTAAAAGACATCTTATTCTATTCTTCTAAGAGAATTTGTAGAATCTGCACAAAACGGCCAATATTTATGTGTTGCAATCGAAAATCGGGAAAGTGTTTCCGTTATTTACAATGAATAAGTGGAAACGTCTTATCTCGAATCTTATTTCTCAAGTAAGTATATTGTATATACTTACTTACATTTCCATATCTTTTAATATTTCTTGTAGAGTATTGCACTTATTCGTTGTAAATAACAGAAGCACTTTCCCGATTTTCGATTGCAACACATAAATATTGGCCGTTTTATCCGAATAAAGGACGGCGCCGAGTCGACCGTGAGAAAATGATGCGTCGACATGGACAAAGCCTACTATAAATTGGCGCTAATATCAAATTATTCTACATACAAGGATATATAAGCATAAATTTGTACATGTTACTCTTGTCTCGAGACAGTGAGACAATCGTATTTAATTCGAGAGAGAAGAATAGAAATTACTGACTTAAATTAAAAATTGTTTTATTTTCATATTTTTTATACTTGTGATACGATTAAATTAGTCAAGAATATTTTTCGTCCTGTTATCAGAAATCCTTTCTGAGGGTGTGAAAGCGCGAAAAACAGACCTGGCGGACAGATTCGCGAGAGAAACGCGCGCGTCTTCATAAATTAGACGTATGCGAGTGTTTTAGTCCTTCCTCTCAGCGCTTCTCAGTATTATTGTTTAAACTTGAAATCAATTCTCGCTCTTTCACGTTTTTGAAGGCATGACTTCGAGGCAAACGTCGTATGCCATCATTTAACAATAAACATAACTTTGACAAACAATAAACTCGGTGAGCTATGCTTTTTGTATTCACCGAGCCATTTTAGGCTTGGGGTGGAAAGTTTTTTCACCCCACGTACATATTATCCAAGTTGGGTAAATACGCGCGTGGCATATTTATCCAACATCTTCGGGTTTTCACTTATTCCAATCGATGCAGTACTTTTTAACTGGATTTAATACACCCACAGAAAAGATTTCTGGACTTGATGCTATTACTCTTTAATCTATCATAAAATAAGATCGCTATAGCGACAATCATATTTATTATTGAAAAGAAGCATATTTTAATCTTGAACAGAAAATTCCAAAATCTAGATTTAAATAATCTTGGTGCTATCTCATTCATTTTCTCAGAAGGATTTAGATACAAATTTCTAGTAAGTTCACAATATTCTTGATTTCAGAATATTGTGAGATCTAAAAGACATCTTATTCTATTCTTCTAAGAGAATTTGTAGAATCTGCACAAAACGGCCAATATTTATGTGTTGCAATCGAAAATCGGGAAAGTGTTTCCGTTATTTACAATGAATAAGTGGAAATGTCTTATCTCGAATCTTATTTCTCAAGTAAGTATATTGTATATACTTACTTACATTTCCATATCTTTTAATATTTCTTGTAGAGTATTGCACTTATTCGTTGTAAATAACAGAAGCACTTTCCCGATTTTCGATTGCAACACATAAATATTGGCCGTTTTATCCGAATAAAGGACGGCGCCGAGTCGACGAGCGACCGTGAGAAAATAATGCGTCGACATGGACAAAGCCTACTATAAAGTGGCGCTAATATCAAATTATTCTACATACAAGGATATATAAGCATAAATTTGTACATGTTACTCTTGTCTCGAGACAGTGAGACAATGTTATTTAATTCGAGAGAGAAGAATAGAAATTACTGATTTAAATTAAAAATTGTTTTATTTTCATATTTTTTATACTTGTGATACGATTAAATTAGTCAAGAATATTTTTCGTTTTGTTATCAGAAATCCTTTCTGAGGGTGCGATTTATTTTTGCGAGATTTTATTTTTGCTATTCATCACTGTCGCACGCGTATACCGATGCGTTAATAAACGCGACGCGATTACCGCGTCGGAGCAGGATGAGCGAGAGAGAGAAAAAGAGATTTCACGGTTGCCCGTTGACGTGAGAGTTGGTAAAGACAGATTGGGCGATTACAAAAAATTTAAAGATAAGAATAAAGATCTGGCCAAGCGTTTTTAACGCCGAAAGATAGGAAATTTCAATAAAGAGTAATATTCGGCAAGTTTTTGATTTTTTTCTTTCGGCGTGTGCCTAAGCCGGAGCGTTCAATTCCGAGGCACCGATGCGTGCTTTCTATTAAAATGGAAGTACAAAACCGCAGGCACGAAAGTCTCGTTTAACGACTTTCAGCCTGTATAATCTTTTTGTACGTAGATATGTAGGTTTCCGATGTGTGTAGTCCTGTAAGGCAAGCAGGTCACATTGATATCGGGCTGGATGAGAAGCTTGCCTTCGGAAATCCGTGCGTTTCCACGTCTGCTAATTAATAAAAATCCATACAGCATCATTGGTTCCATCCGCTGGAAATGCTGATGATGAAAAAGAGCGCTGTTACTTATTGTACATACTTTTTCTTCCATGTATTAGGTGTGTGCAAGTGTTTTCATTTTCTTGCACATTTTCGGTTTAGATGTATAAAATACGGTCATCAAAAATTTCCTTGTTTTTACGATTTTCTCTCGAAAATTGTTAAATCTCGAATCCCTTTGCGAAAAAAGGGATTTTTTTTCGCGTCTCGAAAGTATTAAATCCAGTTAAAAAGTACTGCATCGATTGGAATAAGTGAAAACCCAAAGATGTTGGATAAATATGCCACGCGCGTATTTACCCAACTTGGATAATATGTACGTGGGGTGAAAAAACTTTCCACCCCAAGCCTAAAATGGTTCGGTGAATACAAAAAGCATAGCTCACCGAGTTTATTGTTTGTCAAAGTTATGTTTATTGTTAAATGATGGCATACGACGTTTACCTCGAAGTCATGCCTTCAAAAACGTGAAAGGGCGAGAATTTATTTCAAGTTTAAACAATAATACTGACAAGGAAAGGTTTTTAGGTGTTACACTCGGATTTCAAAAATTGTTTGCATGCAGGTAGGGAGGTCCCCAAATAGAAGAAAAATTATAAAAGTAGCGGCCCAAATGCATATTTGCGTGCTACGTGCGCAATTTTCGATGTTAGGTTAATTACTCAAAATGCTATTTCCAATCGAATTCTTTACATTTTTTATTTCACCTAATGCACAACGCTTTAAAAAGAAATCAAAACCAAAATTAAAACTGAAAGAATTAAAAACCTCCCTTGACCAGATCTTTTGTGTCCTCGTTATGGATTCTGATCAAATCTATTTAAAGTCGCATACGATAAATCACGCAGAAAGAGCAAACTACGATTTGCGCAATGTACAGTTATTCCAAATTGTGTGCATTGGCAGTCGCAGTAAAAAATTAAAAAAGTTACGATGCAAATACCATTTTTGAGCAATGGGCCTTTTATACGCACTGTGCTCGCGCGGCACGAGATTACATTAGACGCCCGTATTTTCTAAACACACACAAGTACACACACGCACACAAAATTATTCAAAGCAATATAAATGTGCATTAGGTGAAATAAAAAATGTAAAGAATTCGATTGGAAATAGCATTTTTGAGTAATTAGCCTAACATCGAAAATTGCGCACGTAGCGCGCAAATATGCATTCGGGCCGCTACTTTTTTTTTTTTCTATTTGGGGACCTCCCTACCTGCATGCAAAAAATTTTTGAAACCGAGTGCAACACCTAAAAACCTTCCCTTGTGAGAAGCGCTGAGAGGAAGGACTAAAACACTCGCATACGCCTAATTTATGAAGACACGCGCGAATCTGCCCGCCAGGTCTGTTATTCGCGCTTTCATTTTTCTCGGTTTCCCCGATTTTCCATGTTTATAAATAGGAGCAAGCCGCGATACAAGCTTCGAGAACCCATCGCACGTAGGGCGCGAGCACGAGTTTTTCCCCGCTGGCATTCGCGTACGCGGGATTGTGAATGGTAACCGGAACACGTTTACGTTACGGTTCCAGTGAACGCGTATTCGAATGAAAATTGCACGTACTCCATTAGGTGCGCAGGTGAACGCGCGCGTCCAAGTGTGAAAAGAAAATCCTGGGAAAGCATGCGGCCAATAGCGGACAATCGTGACGAAGGAGGTGCATAGGTGCGATATCCCGCCACTCGTTCGTGCTATTTGCGGCTGCTGAATAACCGCCGCGATCTCAGCGGGGCTTGCTACAACAACGATGCTGAATAAGTTCACGATAAACGCAAGTGTCCCATGAAATATAACGTCCGGGCCACTTTTCTCACTAGGGCTAGAATATTAGAGAAACATCACACAAGTTCCCAGGAACAAACTCGAGCCGCTCGCGGATTTCCGAGGAAGGAAGAAAATAAACGTGAGTTCGCGATGATGGAAATTTCATTGGAAGCTGTCGATACGTCTCTATCGCGGCGTTACGAAAGAGCGCGATCGCCTCAAGGACACTCCGGCGACTTAATCTATCCTTTAATGATCGATAATGATCTTTCCCTTGCCTTCGTGGCGGCGGTAGTGGCGGCCACGGCGGCAAGAAAGTGTCTATTATAATCCATGCGTAACGATTACTCGTCCCTTGAACGCTTTGCAGTCGGGAATCGCACGGGACTTGCACCGCAACAACGGAGAACATGTCGTCAATGAGAAGGAAGATGAAGACGAAGATGGTGCCGCCGGACGGCGGATGGGGCTGGGTGGTCCTCCTCTCCGCCCTCGTGGTCAACTTCCTCATCCCGGGCACCGTCAAGTCCTTCGGCGTGCTCTTCGTCGAGTTTCTTCACGTCTTCAAGGCGTCCTCCACGGCGGGATCCTGGATGCCGGCGCTATGTTACTTCCTGTATAGCTCGTTAGGTAAGCGGTCTTCCTCGAGACGGTAAATCGGTGAGGATGGTCATGACAACGTCAACAGACTGGAGACTTTAACAACAAAAGACTCCAGGATGTGCATACTCGCGAGTTTTCTGCGATTCGAGGTTGAAATTAAATGAAGTTGTGGCGATAAAGGTGTGAACTCGCTTTTGCAGGTCCTTTATCTAGTATCCTGTCGACCAAGTACTCTTATAGAACTGTGACCCTCATCGGCGGCGCCTTCGCGGCCAGCGGGATGATGTTGAGTTACTTCGCCAATTCGGTTACTTACCTTTACGTCAGGTACGGATGTTATGATCGACGATTCCGATTGGATCGCGTCGCAAACACAAACAGTTGCCTGGACAAACACAGCTTTCAGCAACACGGCTCTCGAGCATCGACGGCTCGATCATTACGGCAGTACGCTGCTGAAACGTTGTGTAACAAAGCGCATTTAAGAGATTAGACGACGATTTACCCGTATTGCGTAACTCGGCGAATGCATGTGTATTAAAACGTATTTACGTCGCACAATGTACGCTAAAATGCTGCGCGATTCTCTTGCGCGAAGGATAAAGGAAGTTCTCACAGCGTTTAATCTCTCCCTCTCTGGATTTCTTACACACAGTACATTTTTTTAATGCTATATTATTTGTATTGTACATACCATAATATGTATTATATTCAGGGTTGCACCCTCAGAAAGGATTTCTGATAACAAGACGAAAAATATTCTTGACTAATTTAATCGTATTACAAGTATAAAAAATATGAAAATAAAACAATTTTTTATTTAAATCAGTAATTTCTATTCTTCTCTCTCGAATTAAATAACATTGTCTCACTGTCTCGCGACAAGAGTAACATGTACAAATTTATCCTTATATATTCTTGTATGTAGAATAATTTGATATTAGCGCCACTTTATAGTAGGCTTTGTCGATGTCGACGCATCATTTTCTCACGGTCGACTCGGCGCCGTCCTTTATTCGGATAAAACGGACAATATTTATGTGTTGCAATCGAAAATCGGGAAAGTGTTTCTGTTATTTACAACGAATAAGTGCAATACTCTACAAGAAATATTAAAAGATATGGAAATGTAAGAAAGTATATACAATATACTTACTTGAGAAATAAGATTCGAGATAAGACATTTCCACTTATTCATTGTAAATAACAGAAACACTTTCCCGATTTTCGATTGCAACACATAAATATTGGCCGTTTTGTGCAGATTCTACAAATTCTCTTAGAAGAATAGAATAAGATGTCTTTTAGATCTGACAATATTCTGAAATCAAGAATATTGTGAACTTGCTAGAAATTTGTATCTAAATCCTTCTGAGAAAATGAATGAGACAGCACCAAGATTATTTAAATCTAGATTTTGGAATTTTCTATTCAAGATTAAAACATGCTTCTTTTCAATAATAAATATGATTGTCGCTATAGCGATCTTATTTTATGATAGATTAAAGAGTAATAGCATTAAGTCCAGAAATCTTTTCTGTGGGTGTATTAAATCCAGTTAAAAAGTACTGCATCGATTGGAATAAGTGAAAACCCGAAGATGTTGGATAAATATGCCACGCGCGTATTTACCCAACTTGGATAATATGTACGTGGGGTGAAAAAACTTTCCACCCCAAGCCTAAAATGGTTCGGTGAATACAAAAAGCATAGCTCACCGAGTTTATTGTTTGTCAAAGTTATGTTTATTGTTAAATGATGGCATACGACGTTTACCTCGAAGTCATGCCTTCAAAAACGTGAAAGAGCGAGAATTGATTTCAAGTTTAAACAATAATACTGAGAAGCGCTGAGAGGAAGGACTAAAACACTCGCATACGTCTAATTTATGAAGACACGCGCGTTTCTCTCGCGAATCTGTCCGCCAGGTCTGTTTTTCGCGCTTTCACACCCTCAGAAAGGATTTCTGATAACAAGACGAAAAATATTCTTGACTAATTTAATCGTATTACAAGTATAAAAAATATGAAAATAAAACAATTTTTAATTTAAATCAGTAATTTCTATTCTTCTCTCTCGAATTAAATAAGATTGTCTCACTGTCTCGAGACAAGAGTAACATGTACAAATTTATGCTTATATATTCTTGTATGTAGAATAATTTGATATTAGCGCCACTTTATAGTAGGCTTTGTCGATGTCGACGCATCATTTTCTCACGGTCGCTCGTCGACTCGGCGCCGTCCTCTTTATTCGGATAAAACGGCCAATATTTATGTGTTGCAATCGAAAATCGGGAAAGTGCTTCTGTTATTTACAACGAATAAGTGCAATACTCTACAAGAAATATTAAAAGATATGGAAATGTAAGTAAGTATATACAATATACTTACTTGAGAAATAAGATTCGAGATAAGACATTTCCACTTATTCATTGTAAATAACAGAAACACTTTCCCAATTTTCGATTGCAACACATAAATATTGGCCGTTTTGTGCAGATTCTACAAATTCTCTTAGAAGAATAGAATAAGATGTCTTTTAGATCTGACAATATTCTGAAATCAAGAATATTGTGAACTTGCTAGAAATTTGTATCTAAATCCTTCTGAGAAAATGAATGAGACAGCACCAAGATTATTTAAATCTAGATTTTGGAATTTTCTATTCAAGATTAAAATATGCTTCTTTTCAATAATAAATATGATTGTCGCTATAGCGATCTTATTTTATGATAGATTAAAGAGTAATAGCATTAAGTCCAGAAATCTTTTCTGTGGGTGTGGGCAACTTCATTGTTTTCTTTAACTAGTAAGTTAAATTTAAAGTTAACGACCCAGAAATTAACTAAGTTCACGTTAAAAGTTAATAACTTGTTAACTTAACTTTTAACTATAGTTAACTAGTTACTACCCAACCCTGATTAGCACATTGATATAAATTCATGTCATCAATTTTTCCGTACGCAGTTATGGGCTTATGGTCGGGATCGGCGCTGGGTTATCGTTCCCACCGACAGTTTACATTGTCACGTCGTACTTTGAGAAACTGCGGGGAGTAGCGAACGGTTTATGCATCTCCGGCAGCGCGATTGGCACCATAGTACTACCGCCGTTGCTGCAATACCTGTTGGACACCTTCGGACACAGGTGAGTTTTATGAGAAGGAAGAACTGCAGTAAAGAGACTTTGATTTGGGAATATACTTGTAGAAGACTAAAAAAAGCTAAAAGGTGTAAAACTATGTACTATAAATCTTGGCAATGTAACTTAACAGAACCTGCTCGTTAGATGTCATCTTCTTTTTAGATGACATTCGAACGCAACGCACACAATCATAACTAATCCGTTTTTCTTTTTGTTCTTTTCGAACCGTTCCAGAGCGCTTCGAAATCGCGTTCTCAAGAAAAGCGCTCCAATGCGAGGCAACGAAGCGGAGATAAAAAAAAGCTATTCTTCGACTTTCCCTTCGACTTCCCCCCTGAAATGTCCTGAATTGGATTTCATTGTCATATTCCAGAGGAGCGGTGCTCATCATGGGTGCGATCACGCTGAACACGCTAGTCTGCGGTCTTCTGTACCATCCGGTCGAACAGCATATGAAAATCGTACCCCTGGACGAGGGTATCGATAACGAAGCGCTGACTCTCGACGAGTCGGCGGACAGAAAGCAAGAGTCGGCCGAGAAAAAGGGGATTGATTCGAAATACGATCCGAGCGCTCGGGCCGTCCGTCGCGATGACGGCGATGACGAGTGCGTGCGCAAGTTCTCGGAGCTTCTGCATAACGTGGCGCTAGAAACGACCGATGAGAAGGCGTCTCGCGAGACATCATCCGCGAGAAAGTCAAATCGCCAGAGAAGCGAGCAGAACGCCGGCGCGATTCTCAGGCTACGGTCGTCCGACGTCAATCCGAGCCTCCAAACGCAGGAGACGCGGGGAGCGATCTCACGGGGCAGTGTTCCAAGCGCGAACGAGATCGGCATGGCGACTCGCTCGGGGGAGAGCGGCGACGCGGCGTTGAACCTGTCGCGACGAGGCAGCTCCTCCTCCGAAGGCGGCAAGCCGCGGTTCGAGTCTCCGAAGAGCGTCTCGAACGACGCCGGAAGCAAGGAAGAAATCTGCTACAAGTACGCGGAGGAGCCGAAACAGGACACCTTAAGGTCGAAGGAGAACTCGGAGACGCCCGAGAAGACTCGTTTCTTCGATCTGAGCGTGCTGAGGGATCCCATCTACCTGGTGATCCTCATCTCCAATTCCACGTCGGCCATCAGCAACACGAACTTCATGATCCTGCTGCCGTCGTACGCGATCGCCGAGGGCTTCGACAAGAACTCGTCGGCGCTGCTGCTGTCCATAGTCTCCGCGTTGGACCTGATCGGCAGGATCGGCGGCGCGTCTCTCTCCGACATCGACTTTGTGCCGAAATACTACTACTTCGTCGGCGGTCTTGGCACCAGCGGGATCGCGCTGGCGCTGCTGCCCATGGCGACCAGCTATACGATGCTGTCGTTTTTCTGCGGCCTCTTCGGTCTCTCGTCGGGGATGTACATCGGCATCACGACGGTGATCCTGGCGGACATGCTGGGCACGGAGAAGCTCAGCTCGTCCTACGGGATATCGTTGTTCGTCAACGGCGTCCTGCAACTCGTCGGGCCGCCCGTCTGCGGCATCGTTTACGAGAACGTGCTCTCCTACAAGCCGATCTTCCTGGCCTTCGGCATCATCCTGATCCTGGGCACCGCGCTCTGGGCAATCGTGCCGGTCATCAACAGAAACAACAAAAAGGATCTAGAAACGATATAGCGGCTCGATCGCAAACTCGTTCTCCGTGAACTGATTATAACAATAAGTTTCAAGTGCGGGTGCAGAGAAGGTCCCATCTATCCCCCGGCTCTCACGAACACTGTGGCACGTACGCGCATCAAGCAACTTGCAAACTGCTTGGTTGCTTAGCCTTAAGTATTCATTATCGAAAGTAATTTACTGCCAGTAACAAAATAACACCGTTGCGAATTATTATGTAACGATCAATCTCACGAGTGAGGTAATGCGAAAAAAATATCAGTCGGTGGTAGGCAAAAGCGCACGTCGTGCGCGTTCCGTTAGGCGACGACTCAGTACCAAAGTAATCAGGAAAGTTTCTAGTAGTTGCAACCGCGTTAACACTCACGACTTCGGGCATACTCTCGGTATATTCCGAGTGTATGCATCTTAAGTATATAGATATAAGAGTATACTGCTAAGCATGGACGCCCGCGGAGAAGAATTCAAGGGGAAGCAGAACCTTAAGGTCCCTCCGAAGATGGGAGACGAGTAGAAAACGAGGAAAATTTTCATTCTTGCTTGCGATTTCGAATTTTAATATTGCAATTTTTCAATTCCAGAGGGGGGCAACTGCCCCTCCTTGCCCCGCTCCGGGCGCCCATGTACCAAGTATACTTACACCGTTAGGTAGAAATCACACAACGGCAATGGATATGTAACTATACTAAACACTGAATATCGGAGATACGTCACGATATATATAATATATATACAGGGTGGCCCATTTTAATTTATACAGTCGATTTTTTAAAAAACTAAAAGAGATACGAAAAAATGTTTCAGACAGACATGTCACGATTTCGAGGGGGACATAAGATGATACCATTGGTTTGACCTTGAATAGTCGTTTGAAGGTCACGCGAAGATCACTTTCAATTTCTTAAATTGAAACCCCAACTTTTTATTGCAGATTCTTACTCTCCATCGAAAAGTAAGTAACTTTTGTCTGAAACATTTTTCCGAAAAATGTCATCTTATGTCCTTAAAATGTCCTCAAAACTCATCTTGAAGATCATTTTAAGGACATAAGATGACATTTTTCGGAAAAATGTTTCAGACAAAAGTTACTTACTTTTCGATGGAGAATAAGAATCTGCAATAAAAAGTTGGGGTTTCAATTTAAGAAATTGAAGGTGATCTTCGCGTGACCTTCAAACGACTATTCAAGGTCAAACCAATGGTATCATCTTATGTCCCCCTCGAAATCGTGACATGTCTGTCTGAAACAGTTTTTCGTATCTCTTTTAGTTTTTTAAAAAATCGACTGTATAAATTAAAATGGGCCACCCTGTATATATATTATATATATATATATGTATGTAATCGTAATTATACGTTTGTAGATTACCGCGAGATATCAAGTGTATGCTATATGATGATGATATAGCAATTCAATACCTGGAGAGACTGAACAGGATTATTTTCTTTATCGAAATTTCTTCCGAAGAGCGAAGACTCCGCCAATTGAAGCTGCTAAATACTTCTTTCGTAACTAAGTAAAATATAAATCTCTCGCGTACTCCACGCGGGTACTGTAGGGTTCTTGCTTAACGCAAAAATTCACAGATCTACAAATTCGTTCTTTATTGAAGAGTAATTAAATGAGTAGTACTTGAATAAGCGATAGATATCTCTTCTAATTTCGTTTTATTGTAATTTACTTATTCCGAGAGGTTCTCTAACATCATAGTTTCTGTGCATCGAGTGAAAACGTAACGACACAGGTTTAAAAAGACAAGAGTCAAAATGAGGACAATAGGATAATTGTCTGTTCCATAAAATGATCTACTTCATCACACTTTTGGGCGATACTGAAATTATCTGCGTAGAATTATATGCAAAATATTCTATTTCTGTACATGTATATGTGCGTGTCATTTGTTTTCAATTCACTTGCTTTGTTGAAGATATACATAACATCTGAGATTACGTTGATTACACAATTAATGTTACACAATTTGTAGTTCGTTCTAACATTTCTATTTCCCCTTAGTTTGCTATTAGAATTATTTATATCTGAAATATCTCTTGGAGGGAGACCCGGGCGTAAGAAAACGCGCGTTATTTACATGCATTATTATTTATACTTGCTGAATTGCTCAAAAAGTGCTGTTACGTAGAATGCGTTTTGTAACGAAATAAATATATCTTTTGACGAAGTATGAGAAGAGGAAACGGAACGTAGCGGGTAGAGGGGTGTAAGATTACGTGTAAGCGGTAGAAACAGGTTACGAAGCTGCGGTGTCCCTTCGCCCTGTGAAGGAAACGATAGAACGAATGCCTTTCACAGAAGTCTGAAAAAATTCAAAGCGAAACAGTTCGTGTAAATTATCATTAAATTTGTTATGATTAAATAATTGCACAAGTATGGAACGAAGTTACACGCTGACCTTTTTCTTCGATCCATTGAGAAAATCCTTGTACATCTCCGAGCGTAAGTATCTCGAGTAACTGTCGCTCTTCATCAGGTGATACACGTGCGCCTAGAAAACAATAATAATAATAATAATAATAAAATGAGACCAATTGATTGTAAATGAAAATTGTTTGTAAACTTCCAATTATTATTGCGTTTCGTTATTTCGTCATTCCGACCGACACGGCAATCGGGAAATTTGATTCGTACCGCAGCAACGTCGAAACACCATCGGTCCGGCTTCTCGAGATTCCTCTTGGTCATCTCGTAAGATCGCGAATCGACGTTGACGGGACAGCTGGCGTCCGTGTCCAAGAACTCGCGCCAGATCTCTTCGATTTTTCTTTCGATGTCTTTCTGCGGTAAAGTTTTCAATTCCTGAACGGTCTCCCAAAATCTGCACACATCACAAATCATCCCTCGTCTCCCTGACGTGAATTCAACTGCACCGTGTCACGCGTTACGGGGGTAGATGCAAGCGCAAATTCGACTAGGGAATATTTGAGTCGTACGAGAAGAGAGATTCTACGCACGTACTTGAGATTCTCGCCGCTAAATTCCTTATCTAAGAAGCGTATAAATTGTTCTCTGCCAATGGGATCCTGAAGGAGCTCTTGGAGGCTGAACGCCCATCTCTTTACCCTCCTCGTGGATATTTCGCGCCTGAAAAAATTTGCAAACCTGTCGGAGACTTGTTTTCGTTCTTCCTTTATTTCAGATTAATTATTAAAAAACAATTCGTGAATTTTGTCCAATTCTAGAGATTTATCTCCGCATCGTGACGAGATGTATTACACGTACGCTAATTTCTCCTGCTCCCACATTTCCGGACTGTCGGATATCCACGGATTCGTGTACTCGGGTTGGGTGAAGAAGGGGTCGTATTCCATGTACTGCTCGAAGTATCCGATCAGCCTAAAAATGCCGCAAGCATTGATCAGTCTTGATCAGTATATTGTCGATAATATTGGGTCATTAAGTATGAAACTTTACAAATAGAACATAAACTTTTGCATTTTTTGGCACATGGACATGATTTATTTTCAATCGAAGTATGCGCCCATGTTATCTACACACTTCTGCCATTTTAGTGGTAGTTGGCCTATGCCTCTACTATAGAAGCCAGGAGCACGGGAATCGATGAAGTCGCGGAAGGCTGTTTCGACTGCCTGTTGAGAATTGAAGAATTTTCCCACCAACAAGTTGTCCAAATTCCGGAAGAAGTGATAGTCGGTAGGTGATAGATCTGGTGAATATGGTGGACGACGGAGAGTTTCCAATTCCAACTCCCGTAGCTTTGCCACGGTCAGTCGTGCAGTGTGCGGTCGAGCATTATCATGCAACAGGATTGGCATTGACCGATTGACCAATTTCGGTTGTTTAATAGCAAGTTGTTGCATCATTTCGTCCAGTTGCTTGCAATATACTTCAGCCGTTATCGATGTACCAGGTTTCATAAAGTTGTAGTAGATAACACCTGGCCTGGACCACCAAACAGTCACCATAAGCTTCTTCTGTGTAATGTTGGGTTTCGCGTGATGTCTCGGTGGTTCATCAGCGTTCAACCACTGATGTGAGCGTTTACGATTGTCGTAGAGTATCCACTTTTCATCGCAGGTCACAATTCGATTAAAAAAAGATCCATTTTTGTGACGGGAAAGCAAAGAAAGGGAAGCCTCTGGACGTTGCGCCTGCTGCGCATCGGTCAATTCGTGCGGGACCCACTTGTCCAACTTCTTTATCTTACCAATTGCAGCTAAATGAACAATATGGTGGGTATAGAAACATTGAATATCGATGCTAATTCACGTGTACTTTGAGATGGATCGGACTCTACTACGGCTCTCAAGCGATCATTATCCACCTTCGTCTTTGGTCTTCCACGTGGCTCATTAGCGAGGCTGAAATCTCCATCTCTGAAGTTTTTGAACCAATTGCCCACCGTTGCTTTAGTAGTTGAACCTTCACCAAATACAGCGTTGATATTACGAGCTGTCTCCGACACTGTAGTTCCACGGCGGAACTCATATTCATAAATCACACGAATTTTGGACTTTTCCATAGTTCTATAAAAAAGAATCCACCAATAAAACTAATGAAGATATTTGAACAAACAAATAGGACATTTGAAGAGCGACATACATCTATCACACTAATCTAACCGGATACTGACGTCTGGCGCCAAATTTGAGGTAACAAATGTTAAAGATGGCGCTTTTACATTTGTAAAGTTTCACACTTAATGACCCAATAAATTGCACGTGTTTAGCAAAGTCTAAATAGACACATTGCGCCGTTAAACCATCAAATCGGATTAATGGAATGGGCACTTTCACTTTTGCTATCTTACGGGAACAACCGAGCGGAAGACTCAATCCAGTTTTGATAAACGATTGACGAACGAGTCGATACACGTTTTTCTGTGTTCACTAAAAATCGATAATTCTGTCGACGTACGCTTCAGCCACTTTGGAGAGTTTAATAGCCGGCTTGTCCAATCTGTCCTTCAGGATATCGATCTCCTTCTGCAGGAGATCTATCGACGAGGAGGCCGCGTGCGTCTCCGCGGTCGGTGATATCCTGCCGCCGGCGATCCCAAGTTGCAGGTGCTTGCTTGGATGCACGACGGATTTGTGACTTCGGCAAGCCTTTTTGATATCTGGCTCCGTGGTATTTACACACCCGGGCTAGGAAAGAGTGTAATTCGATGAATGTAAAAGATATCGAGTTTTTTTTCTACGCAGAAGAGGTGATTATACCATTGGCCGATGCACGTCCCAGAAGGCTCTTTCCTGGCTGTCCAACACCTTCCTCTCCAGCTTGTCCCTTTTCTTGTCGACTTTGCTCTGCGCTTCCGCCTGCATAAAAATAAATTCCCACTTCCGCGAGAACATTTTCTGCAATCTGGCCAGGTTCTCCGCCTCGTAATCCGCCAGTTCCAATCGCGTTTTGTTCTGCATCGTCCTCTTGCACAAATAAACAGCTGTGACATTTAATATAATAAATAAATATCGTATTTATAGCTACTAAAATAACGATTAATCGTAAAAAGACGCGTGCGTATTTATAGATATAGTAGATCACACTGATGACGTGTATGAAATATTTCTGTACCGTAATCGGTGTTCTCAGGTTCCCAACAGTTCGATGGCCAAAAATAGGGTGTTTGAAACCTGTAGAATGTGTTGTCGTTCTTTACAGTAAGGCAGTGGTCGTCGATAGGAAAAAAATATCCATGGGATGCCATAAGGTGAGCCACATGAAGAGCCTCTGCAGCATTAACGCGCGAATTATTAAATATTATTTTAATATTATTTTAATAATTTCAATTATAGAAATATTCGCTCTCATACCTTGATCGTCTATATCCATACTCTTCATCATCCATGCTATGAGATCCGTGCCTACAATACAGATCCATACGTGTAATTTCCATTTAAATTAATTTTTTATTAATACTGTGATCACGCGATGAAGTCATATGTTACTTAACAAATTAGATAAATTATCTCTGCAGCGTTTCACCTGTAAAAACAGACGGCGTTTTTGTCATGAAAGTCTTGACCGTTTTCACAGGGACACCGGTAAATTCGTCCAGCATCTTTTCCACGATTGACTCCATCTGAAAAACAACGCAATTATTTTATGTACTTTTGAAATTGAAGGAAATGATATATTGTACGATCTGAACTTTTACCTTTTTGTAGACAAGGTAATTAGGGGTATCTTCAGCGCAAGAGGCAGTGACGTTGTACATGGAGGTGTTGGGGGACAAATTCGGGGATTCGTTCGTACGGCTGTTCTCGTTTTTCTTATCCGCCTCTTCGACATGCTCGGCCGCCTTCTTGTTGCCGCTCTTCTCCCCTGGTTTTCGGCGGCAAGCCGATTTTTCGGAGTTCATAGTTACCATATCCACCTTACAAGACGAGATACAACACGTTATATGCATTCACCCAAAAAGTAATATTATTTTTTTTACATGGAACAGATAGATCGAAACAATCGATAAGGAATAAAATGATGTACCAAAAACTGTTTATTTTTTATTCACGACTGCATCTTACCGAGTTAAATATAAAGTAACGCAACACAAAATATGCAGAAAATATATTGGGTTGGCCAAAAAGTAATTGCGTTTTTTTCATATAAATAAAAGGCGAATTTTTCATGGGAAACAAAAACTTTATTAAACAATATATTGTCCATTTTGTTTGATTATCTTTTGCCATTTTTCAGGCAACTTCATGATTCCGCGCTCAAAAAAGTTCTTATCTTTTTCAGCAAAAAACAATTCCAACAACGATTTCATATCCTCATCGGCAGTAAAGGTTTTACCATTCAAGGCGTTTTGCAAAGAACGAAACGAATGGTAATCTGATGGTGCCAGGTCTGGCGAATATGGTGGATGTGGTAACACGTCCCATCCAAGCTGCAACAATTTTTCACGAGTGACCAAACTTGTACGTGGTCTAGCGTTATCATGGTGAAACACAACACCTTTGCGATTCACCAATTCTCGACGTTTCTGTTCGATGGCATCGTTTAATTTATCCAGTTGACGACAGTATACGTCTGAATGAATGGTTTGATTCCTTGCAAGCAGCTCAAAATACACAGTCCCACCAGACTGACAGCATAATCTTTCTTTGGTGAATATCTGCTTTCGAAGTGCTTTCAGCAGGTTCATCACGCTTGCTCCACCATCTTTTTCGTTTGACGTTGTTGTAGACGATCGATTTTTCGTCGCCTGTTATCATACGTTTCAAAAATCGATCATTTTCCTCACGTTTCAAAAGAGAATCGCAGATGTCAATACGCTCAGTGAGATGAATTTCTTTGAGCTCATGTGGTACCCAAATATCGAGCTTACTAATGTATCCAAGTTGTTTTGAATGGTTTTCAACACTCGATTTCGATATGTTAAGATTCTCAGCAATCTCTCGTGTCGTTAAACGCCGATTCGAATCGATCGGTGCCTTTATTTTGCCATCATCAATTTCGATTGGCCTTCCTGAGCGTGGTGCATCTTTCACGTTAAAATCTGCAGATCGAAATTTAGTAAACCAATTTTGACACTGCCGCAGTTTTAAAGCATCTTCGCCATATATTGGGTTGGCCAAAAAGTAATTGCGTTTTTTTATATAAATAAAAGGCGAATTTTTCATGGGAAACAAAAACTTTATTAAACAATATATTGTCCATTTTGTTTGATTATCTTTTGCCATTTTTCAGGCAACTTCATGATTCAGCGCTCAAAAAAGTTCTTATCTTTTTCAGCAAAAAACAATTCCAACAACGATTTCATATCCTCATCGGCAGTAAAGGTTTTACCATTCAAGGCGTTTTGCAAAGAACGAAACGAATGGTAATCTGATGGTGCCAGGTCTGGCGAATATGGTGGATGCGGTAACATCATGGTAACACGTCCCATCCAAGCTGCAACAATTTTTCACGAGTGACCAAACTTGTACGTGGTCTAGCGTTATCATGGTGAAACACAACACCTTTGCGATTCACCAATTCTCGACGTTTCTGTTCGATGACATCATTTAATTTATCCAGTTGACGACAGTATACGTCTGAATGAATGGTTTGATTCCTTGCAAGCAGCTCAAAATACACAGTCCCACCAGACTGACAGCATAATCTTTCTTTGGTGAATATCTGCTTTCGAAGTGCTTTCAGCAGATTCATCACGCTTGCTCCACCATCTTTTTCGTTTGACGTTGCTGTAGACGATCGATTTTTCGTCGCCTGTTATCATACGTTTCAAAAATCGATCATTTTCCTCACGTTTCAAAAGAGAATTGCAGATGTCAATACGCTCAGTGAGATGAATTTCTTTGAGCACATGTGGTACCGAAATATCGAGCTTACTAATGTATCCAAGTCGTTTTAAATGGTTTTCAACACTCGATTTCGATATGTTAAGATTCTCAGCAATCTCTCGTGTCGTTAAACGCCGATTCGAATCGATCGGTGCCTTTATTTTGCCATCATCAATTTCGATTGGCCTTCCTGAGCGTGGTGCATCTTTCACGTTAAAATCTGCAGATCGAAATTTAGTAAACCAATTTTGACACTGCCGCAGTTTTAAAGCATCTTCGCCATATATTGGGTTGGCCAAAAAGTAATTGCGTTTTTTAATATAAATAAAAGGCGAATTTTTCATGGGAAACAAAAACTTTATTAAACAATATATTGTCCATTTTGTTTGATTATCTTTTGCCATTTTTCAGGCAACTTCATGATTCCGCGCTCAAAAAAGTTCTTATCTTTTTCAGCAAAAAACAATTCCAACAACGATTTGATATCCTCATCGGCAGTAAAGGTTTTACCATTCAAGGCGTTTTGAAAAGAACGAAACGAATGGTAATCTGATGGTGCCAGGTCTGGCGAATATGGTGGATGTGGTAACACGTCCCATCCAAGCTGCAATAATTTTTCACGAGTGACCAAACTTGTACGTGGTCTACCGTTATCATGGTGAAACACAACACCTTTGCGATTCACCAATTCTCGACGTTTCTGTTCGATGGCATCATTTAATTTATCCAGTTGACGACAGTATACGTCTGAATGAATGGTTTGATTCCTTGCAAGCAGCTCAAAATACACAGTCCCACCAGACTGACAGCATAATCTTTCTTTGGTGAATATCTGCTTTCGAAGTGCTTTCAGCAGATTCATCACGCTTGCTCCACCATCTTTTTCGTTTGACGTTGTTGTAGACGATCGATTTTTCGTCGCCTGTTATCATACGTTTCAAAAATGGATCATTTTCCTCACGTTTCAAAAGAGAATCGCAGATGTCAATACGCTTAGTGAGATGAATTTCTTTGAGCTCATGTCGTACCCAAATATCGAGCTTACTAATGTATCTAAGTCGTTTTAAATGGTTTTCAACACTCGATTTCGATATGTTAAGATTCTCAGCAATCTCTCGTGTCGTTAAACGCCGATTCGAATCGATCGGTGCCTTTATTTTGCCATCATCAATTTCGATTGGCCTTCCTGAGCGTGGTGCATCTTTCACATTAAAATCTCCAGATCGAAATTTAGTAAACCAATTTTGACACTGCCGCAGTTTTAAAGCATCTTCGCCATATATTGGGTTGGCCAAAAAGTAATTGCGTTTTTTTATATAAATAAAAGACGAATTTTTCATGGGAAGCAAAAACTTTATTAAACAATGTATTGTCCATTTTGTTTGATTATCTTTTGCCATTTTTCAGGCAACTTCATGATTCCGCGCTCAAAACAGTTCTTATCTTTTTCAGCAAAAAACAATTCCAACAACGATTTCATATCCTCATCGGCAGTAAAGGTTTTACCATTCAAGGCGTTTTGCAAAGAACGAAACGAATGGTAATCTGATGGTGCCAGGTCTGGCGAATATGGTGGATGTGGTAACACGTCCCATCCAAGCTGCAACAATTTTTCACGAGTGACCAAACTTGTACGTGGTCTAGCGTTATCATGGTGAAACACAACACCTTTGCGATTCACCAATTCTCGACGTTTCTGTTCGATGGCATCGTTTAATTTATCCAGTTGACGACAGTATACGTCTGAATGAATGGTTTGATTCCTTGCAAGCAGCTCAAAATACACAGTCCCACCAGACTGACAGCATAATCTTTCTTTGGTGAATATCTGCTTTCGAAGTGCTTTCAGCAGGTTCATCACGCTTGCTCCACCATCTTTTTCGTTTGACGTTGTTGTAGACGATCGATTTTTCGTCGCCTGTTATCATACGTTTCAAAAATCGATCATTTTCCTCACGTTTCAAAAGAGAATCGCAGATGTCAATACGCTCAGTGAGATGAATTTCTTTGAGCTCATGTGGTACCCAAATATCGAGCTTACTAATGTATCCAAGTCGTTTTAAATGGTTTTCAACACTCGATTTCGATATGTTAAGATTCTCAGCAATCTCTCGTGTCGTTAAACGCCGATTCGAATCGATCGGTGCCTTTATTTTGCCATCATCAATTTCGATTGGCCTTCCTGAGCGTGGTGCATCTTTCACGTTAAAATCTGCAGATCGAAATTTAGTAAACCAATTTTGACACTGCCGCAGTTTTAAAGCACCTTCGCCATATACATGACATAACTTTTTATGAGCTTGCACAGCGTTTTTCCCTTTTCGGAAGTAATAAAACAAAATATGAGGAAAATGGTCTTTTTGATTTTCCATTTTGAAATCGACGGCAAACAAACAATTGTTAACGAAATCGTGCACTTTCTTTTTGTAAAACAAGCTTGAACTGTGAGTTGTTAACCTACATAATGAATTTGCGGTTTAGAATGAAGTTAGTTACATTTCAAGACATGTATGTCCATCTATTTGAAAAAAACGCAATTACTTTTGACCAACCCAATATCTACTTTTACCATTTATGTATAATAATAATATACGACGTAAGTGTATGGTATGAAAAGTGACTATGTTGTGCCTTTAGCTGCTCGAAACAAACGCAATGTCCGAGAATTTACGTACAGTTACTAGGATAACATGCGAGCGAAGGAGGTTAGGATTGGAAAGCAATTTACTTTTTCCAATCGTGCGCTCCTGATACTCGGAGATCACTGAGTAACAAGAGAGTATTTTGTATAACAATTTCGATATTACGTGCACTGAGCTACTGGTATTTATTAATAGCTATAGAATTCCAAGAATATCAAGTGTCTTGTGAATGCGATCGTTTATAGCTAGGCCCCGTTTAACAAAAAGACCGAAATCAAGCGTAATGCACAACAAGAATTTGACTCTAACGAACCAAAGTGTAATATTTCATAATAAAACGACATATTTTACTCAACGCAGGCCTGATATTCTTTTTGCAGGTAATATAATAATAACCTCAGTTTTTTCTGGATTATTGGACACTCTCCAGTCTCAGAATAACTGAACAATCTAAGTGCCTCTGCTCCAGTCTTATGGTAAGTAAAGCTGTTTATATCCCTTGAGAAGATACAAGCAGCAGTATCATCCATTTATCATATCGTGAGATTAAAATATTTTGATAAATCGTCGATGTTTTCAAAAGCCTAGCTCATTGTGCCAAGTAAACTGATTGATTCATATAATTTGCTATCTATAATTATAATATTAATATATCTATAATTAATTTATATTAATGAATAGGTGACGACTGTGGTTTTTCTGGTTTAGGAAAGGCCAAAATTAATTAATGCCTTCTTCCAGACCCTAGAAAGATAAAAATATTCATAAACGCATTGGTATATATTAATATACATAGAGGAGAATCCCCTATTATGAGATAATGGAGTTTCTGCTAAACTAGTGAGCACTATCTGTTAATTCCACCATAAACTTATTACTCTTGGTGTAAAATGTATTTAGTGAAAAATTCATTGTTCGTTATTGCGTTTAGCTTTTGCAAGAAAAGGTTTGTGAAATTGTGAACATGTCAAAGGAACTTAAGGTAAGTCTTTAAACCTTGTTTATTACATAATAAAGAAATGGTTGGCAATAAATTCAGTATGCAATGATAGAGTAGAATCGTAGTAACAGGAGAATACGCGATTTGTTGAATTGCTTAATTGTAGAGGTTAGATTTCACGATCGCGGAACCGCTAGGCGCGTGGCTCGTACAATGAGATATTCAGGGTACTCTTAATATGAGATAATTATTGCTCGAATATGAAGAGTATGTAGTGTAATACAAAGAAAGAAAATACTACGTTAAGGTTAAAGAAAAGTTAATACGAATTTTTGCGTATTTAATTTTTATAGAATCTGACTATGGAGGTTAGGGAAACGAGGAAGCGTTGACGGTGGAATCGTGAAGATTTGGCGAAGGCTGTGGCAGCAGTATTTTTATAAAAATATCTAATAAAGTTTTGTACTTGCAATACTGATGTATTTTGCACTTTTAACACCGATTTCTCAAGGTATCTTATATTAGGAGCACACTTTCGCGATCTTGCGTAAAGCTGTTTTCAAATTTTTTTAATTTTCAGAAAAAATAATATTTAAATTAGATTTTCATTTCACTAACCTAAAGTTTATTAAATTCTCTTCAAGAGAACGTATTACATTTTTAAATTCTGCCTATAGATTTCCTTACATTCGGCAAAATCGATATGGTATCTCAATCGGGGACTTTCCTCTATATATATTAACATTATACCAGAGAGAAGCCTGAGAGCGGTCACGCTCGCGTTTTAACTGTAACGCCTCAAACGTGGACATATGCGTTCCACTTGACGCTCCCAACGCTCGCGGCGTCATTCTATCTTTATTCAATATTCAGTGAGCAATAAAGACAGAATTACTTCAATCACTTCAATGTCCACGTTTGAGGCGTTACAGTTAAAACGCGAGCGTGACCGCTCTCAGGCTTCTCTCTGATTATACCAAACTAAAAGAAATATTTAAAAGAAATATTTTTGAGCACGTAAAAGGGTTACAACAGTCTCAACAGAGCTGTAATATAGAGTGCGGTTTACTTAGCGCTACAAACGCCTCAAAACGCTTGCTATCCTTTTTTACTTGAAAGACGAAAAAGGATGGAGTATTTCGAAGCAGTCGCAGGGCTACGCGACGCAGCCGTGGCTAGATGCAACCTGCAGCGCGCCAATCAGAGGGCAAGGAGTGACCGCGCGTTCCTATTGGTGGCGACGTGCTACTCGCGTAGCGTATAAAAGGACAGCGCCATTCGAGGGCCGCCACAACTCTCTTGCTTCTCGTACAGTGAGTGTCTCCGTGTTAATCGAGCGAAGATGTCTGGACGCGGCAAAGGCGGCAAAGTTAAGGGAAAGGCGAAGTCTCGCTCTAACCGGGCGGGATTGCAGTTCCCCGTGGGCAGGATTCACCGATTGCTGAGGAAGGGAAACTACGCCGAGCGAGTCGGCGCTGGTGCTCCGGTTTATCTGGCCGCGGTCATGGAATACCTCGCCGCTGAGGTATTGGAATTGGCTGGCAACGCGGCCCGCGACAACAAGAAGACCAGGATCATCCCCCGTCACTTGCAACTTGCGATCAGAAACGACGAGGAATTGAACAAATTGCTGTCTGGCGTGACTATTGCCCAGGGTGGTGTCCTGCCGAACATCCAAGCCGTGCTACTGCCGAAGAAGACCGAGAAGAAGGCATAATCGCATAACTCGAATCCTACTACAAATGGCCCTTTTTAGGGCCACAGTTTTTCATGACGTTGGACTAATCTCGTTTAGCAATAGAGCATTAGTAATCGATCATCATGGTTGATTAAGATAGGAATAATGAGTGAGGGTTAACATTATAAGAAAGAATGGTAAATTAGACATTCTTTTATATACAGGGTGTTTCCTCTAACTGTAGCACTTAGAATATCTCTGCTTCCTTTGATGATATGAAAAAAGTCAAAGGACGAAAATTGTTCGATTCAAAGAGACTAGTACTCGGGTAAGAACATTATTTTTTTAATGTGACCTTTCACAAGATATCAAGGTCATGAACATTTTTTTAAATTAGATGGTATATTTTCCTTAACGAAATGATGTAGCTTGTAAAAAAACAAATTCAACCATACAGAATATGTTGACCTTCAAATGACTTTGAACCACAAAAATCACGTTTAGGAAAAGAAACTATTTATTGTATGTATAACTACAAAGATATAAGGTGTTGTCGGAATATCGCGATAAACTTCATTTGCACGGAACATACTCAACGAATCATTTTCTGATCGCTGGATTGGACGTAGTGGAAGAATTTCTTGGCCGGCTCGATCACCAGATCTTACGCCTCTTGATTCTTTTCTTTGGGGACACCTAAAAACTGAAGTTTATCGCGATATTCCGACAACACCTGAAGATATGCGAGAAAGAATTCAGCGTGCGTGCACCGCAATTACTCCGGAATCTCTCAAAAACGTAAAACAATCGTTTACTCATCGAATTCGAAAGTGTATGGAAGTAAACGGTGATCATTTTGAACATCTGTAAAAAAGGTATATCTTTGTAGTTATACAATAGAGTTTCTTTTCCTAAACGTGATTTTTGTGGTTCAAAGTCATTTGAAGGTCAACATATTCTGTATGGTTGAATTTGTTTTTTTACAAGCTACATCATTTCGTTAAGGAAAATATACCATCTCGTTTAAAAAAATGTTCATGACCTTGACATCTTGTGAAAGGTCAGATTAAAAAAAATAATGTTCTTACCAGAGTACTAGTCTCTTTGAATCGAACAATTTTCGTCCTTCGACTGTTTTCATATCATCAAAGGAAGCAGAGATATTCTAAGTGCTACAGTTAGAGGAAACACCCTGTATATTAGTAAGTTTGTAAATCCGTTTTTCAAGTTGTATTACAAATGAAATATCTTGGTAGAATAGAATCTTGGAGCAGTGTTATAATATTGAAGATTTATATTTTCAAGTACTGTGTGGGATATCATGTAATGATTTTTTCTAAATATTTTTATCACTTCGTAAATTTTATTAAAATAATATAATTATAAAAACAAGAAAAAGGAAATACTATCACTAGAAGATATAATTTATTTCTAACATTTTTTTAAAACAATACTAACATGAAATCTCAATCTCCTCAGCAAATCATATCACGAAATAGTGGAAAAGAGTAAATACTTTCCTTTATTTTATTTTCACAAAGATATATGCCATGTCAAAGATATGCAGTACTCCATAACATATATACAGTTTTCAGAATAAGTCAAATTTTAATCAAAATCACACATTGAAGGTTTTTAAATAAAAATATAATTAACAAAGTACCCCTAAAAATACGTGTCCCTCATAAAAGTACATGAATGTACATATAACTTTATTAAAAATGTACTTTGAGGAATTATATCACACGATTAATTTTTTAAATTCTGAAAATAGTTAAGATGACAATTTTATGAAACGTGCATGTGTATATCTGTGATATGAACGAATTATACATACCTAACATTTAATGAGAAGATCATGCGATCAACATTAATAATTTAAAATGTGTACTGTTTGATACGAAATAATTGATACATTTTTAACATAACTATTATCGCGTTGAAAATTTTACTGAATTGTTATATTCATTTTCTCTCTTATTGTATCATAAATTATAACAATTAATTTGTAACAAATTCCACGTATAGGTGGAAAGAGTGAGGCAGCTGGAGCTCTAGCGCAACAATCAGCTCCGAACGCCGTGCAACGTGATTGGCGTAGCGTTGCTCCAGCATTTTTCGCATACAAGCCCCTTTTTCCCGTATGCCGATCAATCGACCCTCCGATGTCGTTCAGTGTATGAGTCTTGTGCTGATAGTTTCGTCGAAAACGAGTGGAAAGGCAGTCAACAATGCCCGGAGTTTTATATCTTTTACTGTTATATTTTCAATAAACTTTGGTGAACTCTGCAAATTAAATTCATTCTGTCCCCGGTAAATAATAAAGAAGTTACTACAGTCTTAATTATAGCACAAAGACGCGTTAACTGATTTATGACATGACCGAGTGTAAAATGTTGAATGAAGGAAATCACGTGTGAATTCTGGGCAACCATTAACCACGAAATTGAGTTATAAATTTATAGTTAATAAATTGAATTATAAATTGAGTTAATTATACTGAAAAGATTTTATATTTGATGGAATATGATAAGAGTTTTATGTTATGAGCTGCTACAAGCTAGCAAAACACAGTTGATTGTTAAATCTAACGTGGTGAATATAATATAAAAATTTAAAAAAATTAATGTTATATATATATTTATAATATAATTTAATCAATTTTTTATTCAAAGAATCTTTAGTCCCATTTCATGTATATCTGCATACACTGTACAGTTTTGAGGGTGTTAAAATAGCTAATGGTGGACTCCTACACCACTCTGGAAGTTTTACTAAAGAATTTCTGATAACAGAAATCAAGTGGAACTTGCAAATGTGTAACTAACTTTTCAATTGTTAACTCCAAGTTTATATGTGATACGTATCAATTGAAAAGTGCTCTTAGTTGTTACATTATCTGATCAAAGACAAGTAGAGATTTTGAATTTATAGCTGGTAGAGAGATAGTTTATTTCGATTAAAGGAATAAATTGATTTAAGAAAAATTATTATATTAATTTAAATAGACATACGTGTCTATGTTTAAATCTTACTAATGTTCTTTTATTAAAAATACGAATACGCTCTTGTCAAGATCAATTTTTGTTTATGTTGTACTAATAAATAAAAATGCTTCTAGCTGTAGCGTTTTTTAGCTTTAGCGCGTTATATGCTTATATATACAAATTAATGATGAATATATATTTGTAATAATAAATATTTTAGGAATAATACTTTTATGATGCGTCGTGATTGATTAAAATATAAATAATATAAATTTAAAGTTAAAACACAACATCCCATACAGCACCGATTAATACAGAAAGCTTTCAGGAAGGTTTTAAAATCATTTCAAGATTTCACATTTCATATGCAACATTTCTGAAAGGATTCCGCAATATGTCATATGAAATGTTGCAACAGAAATGTTTCTAAAACCTACCACATGCAATAAATGTGAAAAAATGTGAATATTGTAAAAAGTAAAATTATATATATATACCTAGACCAAGTATTCGATCTTTAGTGAAGCTAACCAGTTGACAAAAAAATGCATTATCTTCACGTATCCTTTTTTTCTTTCAAATGTAAGTGTTGGTTGAACAGAGAATTATATATCTATATAATTCTTTCCTTTTAATCAACTATTTGAAGGAAGAAAAAGGAAAATATATAATATAAGAATGGCTCTTTGTCAATGTGCCAACAATTCACGCTTTTTAAAGGGAAACTTGGTGAATACTTGGTTTAGCTATGTATGTGTACATCTATATATCTTATATATATTATGTATCTTTTTCATTAAGCATATTTATTATATTAATTAGATTGCAAATATTAAATAAAAATAATAAATACATTTTATATATAATTTTGATTACAACTTTTTAGTATTTGCAATCTTCTGAATACTCGTATAATAAATTTAAATATAATTTCTGAAGTATTTTCAATTGATTTTAATAAGAGCTTTGTAATTTGTGTGCAACATCATAGGAAAGTTTCAAAATTATTTCAATTAACCTTTAGTAATATATCAAAAAGATTTCAGCTATTTTAATAATCTTTCGGCAATATTTCAGAAAGGTTGCAGATTGATCTATACCTTTCAGCAACCTTTCTATAAGGTTTTGAATGCAAGTGTCGCGGACATTTTGCTATTCCGGAGTTGTCTCATAACTGTTGCAGAAACATTTTGCAATGTTCATGAGATGCTTTCATCTGTCAGATTAAATACTTCTGAAATGTTTTCGTGCTGTATGGGATGTATCTCGTGATATCTACTATATTTATACTTTCGCGCAAGTTTTCTCGCGTGAGGCAACGTTCCACGACATCGATATCTGACCAGTAATCTAAACGATTAACGCAAAGTATAATAATGCTGAAGTTTCATAAAATTGATTAGGAAAAAAGTGTTGAAAAAAAACTGCTTCATTAGTGATTTCGGGTTGCAAATAATTGTCTTAATTAGCGGCAAAATGAGAATACTTGCGACCTCGACGCTTCTACGACTCGTGTAACTTCAAGAGACTCACCTTAAATTGTAACACCTTGACCCGTCGATCCGCGTCCTCGAATCACGCGCAGATTCACGCACTGTTTAGCAGCATCTAATTATACTAGATTTATCGACGCATCGTTTATATATTCTCCCATCGTATTAATAAAGTCCCCGTCAACTACTCATGGGACACACTTTTTTCGTTGACACACTCGAGGGAGGAAACGCGAGGCTGACAGTATATATCGCGTTTACAGCATCCGATTTGAAGGTGCGAGCGTCGCACGGGCAATCCCTTTACCACACGTCACAACACGAGGTGATTCCCATCGCGGGCAGGGGCGCGAGATCCTCTTCATGTTCGCGATCAATCGCGAATTTTTCCCGTACGATCCGGAACGTTTTTCCCTAAGTGTCCGAGCTCGTGTCCCCTCGCTTCCTTTCGAAACAAAAAAACACGAGAGCACGTTTGAACTGATGGTCAACTCGCTTGTCCGATAATGGCACGAGGAGTGACCGCATTGGAGATGCTCGTAACCGTTGAGGACTGGGCAAAGATCAGGTCGAGACCACGAGGGATGAAAAGTGCGCGCGCGAGCCTCTCATGATTTACGCAGCGGCCTCCTGTTTTCCAAAGGCACGCGAATTAAATTGGCGACTCATTATGCGGCTCAAGTGCGCAAGTTTCTAGGTGCCGCTAACTCCGTACGCTAAGGGGTGAGGATCGAAATTCCGTCGTCAAGCCATGACGAGAATATCGCGTCGATAAACGATACGCGGCTGCGCGCCAGTCCGCGCCGAAGCAACCCGTTCGCTCCCTTGCGCTAGAATGAACCGCGCGTCCCGCTAAAAACGTCGTTTTTACATGTAAACAAGTTGTAAATTCGCAGTTTCGGCTTTTGAAATTAAAATCGAATTAAATCAGTTTTTAAAATTAAAATAAAATTTTTCTTCTAAAAACTTCTCTCTTTCTGTATACAGGATGTCTCGAATTTTAACGTCGAAACTTCGTGAGCGATAAATCAAGAAAAAGGTCCCCGTATATGTAAGTGGATAGCGATAACATATTTCTAAATTGTTTACTTTCTTCAGACACGCAAGATCGAACGCAGCGTTTCCGTTGTAATTAAGATGCATAATTTATTACACAATTTATTCCTCACCCTATTTAACAAAACATGTTTATACATCCTTTGTTACATTGCACTATATATATAATTATGTATATGTATTGTCATAAAATACCTAATCCTGTTTAGTCTCTAATTTGGTTGGCGACTGATTATCCTGAAACACGTAAATGTTGGAAGATGTAATTATATACAATATAGGGACCGTACACGTAACGCACACACACACACACACACGAATTAAATTTTCAGTGAAACGTAAAAAACGGAGAGAGGATGAGGTAGGCACCTAAGTCCATTTCCACCTAAGCCAACTTTTCCGGCCGTTTGTATTTTGAATATCTGTGAAAATCGCGGATGGTGTCTCAATTTCCGGTTCAACGGGGGGGGTTTCCTCAGCGTTATTACGAAGTGTTACACAACAGACATCGTTTGCCTCATCTTGATCAAGATTCGTGCAAGTCTTTTAGCGTAACAAGAATTTTTTTCAGGAAAGAGGTACTCGTGATATTTTGCGATACATGTTGATTATTAAATTATTATAAAATTATTTATGAAAGTATTAGAGGTGTGATTTAGTTTTGAGGGTTTTTTTTGCTCAAAAACGCATGTATTTAAATATGATAATGAATGAATACCTTCATCAAAATATTTTCCTTCGTTTTATATAACTTTTTCCCATCTTTCTGGCAAGAGATGGATTCCACCACGATAAAATCACTCTTCTTTTCAGTTGATCCATTCGTCGACGAATTTTCGCACTTCTTCCAAATTATGAAAGTGTGTATCCTCTAAAGCGTGTTGCATCGACCGGAACAAATAATAATCGCATGGAGCAATGTCCGGAGAAGAATTGCCATTCAAACTCTAATAGTGTTTGTTTCACTGATAACGCAACGTGAGGTCGAGCGTTGTCACGAAGAAGAATCACTTTCCGTCGTTTGCTCGCAATTGGTGGTCGTTTTTTGTCCAATGCTCGCTTCAACTTGTACAATTGGTGTCGATAACGATCAGCCGTGACAGTCTCATGCGGATTTAACAGCTCATAGTACACTATCCCACCAAATACAGAGCATTACTTTTGAACCGTGAATGTTGCGTCTCGGAGTGGATGTTGATGGTTCGCCTGGATCCACCCATGATTTTCTGCGTTTCGGATTGTCAAAATAGATCCACTTTTCATCCCCGGTAACAATCCGAGACAAAAGACTCTTCTTTTTTTGCCCGGCGATCAACGAAATGCAAATGTTCAACCGGTTCGCAATGGCACTTTCCGATAATTGATGTCGAACCCATTTCCCTTCTTTCTGAATTTTTCCCATTTCATGTAAATGTTTGGTAACTGTTGTACGATCAACATTTAATGCTCTGGCAAGAGATGGATTCCACCACGATAAAATCACTCTTCTTTTCAGTTGATCCATTCGTCGACGAATTTTCGCACTTCTTCCAAATTATGAAAGTGTGTATCCTCTAAAGCGTGTTGCATCCACCGGAACAAATAATAATCGCATGGAGCAATGTCCGGAGAAGACTTGCCATTCAAACTCTAATAGTGTTTGTTTCACTGATAACGCAACGTGAGGTCGAGCGTTGTCACGAAGAAGAATCACTTTTCGTCGTTTACTCGCAATTGGTGCTCGTTTTTCGTCCAATGCTTGCTTCAACTTGTACAATTGGTGTCGATAACGATCAGCCGTGACAGTCTCGTGCGGATTTAACAGCTCATAGTACACTATCCCACCAAATACAGAGCATTACTTTTGAACCGTGAATGTTGCGTCTCGGAGTGGATGTTGATGGTTCGCCTGGATCCACCCATGATTTTCCGCGTTTCGGATTATCAAAATAGATCCACTTTTCATCCCCGGTAACAATCCGAGACAAAAGACTCTTCTTTTTTTGCCCGGCGATCAACGAAATGCAAATGTTCAACCGGTTCGCAATGGCACTTTCCGATAATTGATGTCGAACCCATTTCCCTTCTTTCTGAATTTTTCCCATTTCATGTAAATGTTTGGTAACTGTTGTACGATCAACATTTAATGCTCTGGCAAGAGATGGATTCCACCACGATAAAATCACTCTTCTTTTCAGTTGATCCATTCGTCGACGAATTTTCGCACTTCTTCCAAATTATGAAAGTGTGTATCCTCTAAAGCGTGTTGCATCGACCGGAACAAATAATAATCGCATGGAGCAATGTCCGGAGAAGACTTGCCATTCAAACTCTAATAGTGTTTGTTTCACTGATAACGCAACGTGAGGTCGAGCGTTGTCACGAAGAAGAATCACTTTTCGTCGTTTACTCGCAATTGGTGCTCGTTTTTCGTCCAATGCTTGCTTCAACTTGTACAATTGGTGTCGATAACGATCAGCCGTGACAGTCTCGTGCGGATTTAACAGCTCATAGTACACTATCCCACCAAATACAGAGCATTACTTTTGAACCGTGAATGTTGCGTCTCGGAGTGGATGTTGATGGTTCGCCTGGATCCACCCATGATTTTCTGCGTTTCGGATTGTCAAAATAGATCCACTTTTCATCCCCGGTAACAATCCGAGACAAAAGACTCTTCTTTTTTTGCCCGGCGATCAACGAAATGCAAATGTTCAACCGGTTCGCAATGGCACTTTCCGATAATTGATGTCGAACACATTTCCCTTCCTTCTGAATTTTTCCCATTTCATGTAAATGTTTGGTAACTGTTGTACGATCAACATTTAATGCTCTGGCAAGAGATGGATTTCACCACGATAAAATCACTCTTCTTTTCAGTTGATCCATTCGTCGACGAATTTTCGCACTTCTCCCAAATTATGAAAGTGTGTATCCTCTAAAGCGTGTTGCATCGACCGGAACAAATAATAATCGCATGGAGCAATGTCCGGAGAAGACTTGCCATTCAAGCTCTAATAGTGTTTGTTCACTGATAACGCAACGTGAGGTCGAGCGTTGTCACGAAGAAGAATCACTTTCCGTCGTTTGCTCGCAATTGGTGCTCGTTTTTCGTCCAATGCTTGCTTCAACTTGTACAATTGGTGTCGATAACGATCAGCCGTGACAGTCTCGTGCGGATTTAACAGCTCATAGTACACTATCCCACCAAATACAGAGCATTACTTTTGAACCGTGAATGTTGCGTCTCGGAGTGGATGTTGATGGTTCGCCTGGATCCACCCATGATTTTCTGCGTTTCGGATTGTCAAAATAGATCCACTTTTCATCCCCGGTAACAATCCGAGACAAAAGACTCTTCTTTTTTTGCCCGGCGATCAACGAAATGCAAATGTTCAACCGGTTCGCAATGGCACTTTCCGATAATTGATGTCGAATCCATTTCCCTTCTTTCTGAATTTTTCCCATTTCATGTAAATGTTTGGTAACTGTTGTACGATCAACATTTAATGCTCTGGCAAGAGATGGATTCCACCACGATAAAATCACTCTTCTTTTCAGTTAATCCATTCGTCGACGAATTTTCGCACTTCTTCCAAATTATGAAAGTGTGTATCCTCTAAAGCGTGTTGCATCGACCGGAACAAATAATAATCGCATGGAGCAATGTCCGGAGAAGACTTGCCATTCAAGCTCTAATAGTGTTTGTTCACTGATAACGCAACGTGAGTTCGAGCGTTGTCACGAAGAAGAATCACTTTCCGTCGTTTGCTCGCAATTGGTGGTCGTTTTTCGTCCAATGCTTGCTTCAACTTGTACAATTGGTGTCGATAACGATCAGCCGTGACAGTCTCATGCGGATTTAACAGCTCATAGTACACTATCCCACCAAATACAGAGCATTACTTTTCAACCGTGAATATTGCGTCTCGGAGTGGATGTTGATGGTTCGCCTGGATCCACCCATGATTTTCTGCGTTTCGGATTATCAAAATAGATCCACTTTTCATCCCCGGTAACAATCCGAGACAAAAGACTCTTCTTTTTTTGCCTGGCGATCAACGAAATGCAAATGTTCAACCGGTTCGCAATGGCACTTTCCGATAATTGATGTCGAACCCATTTCCCTTCCTTCTGAATTTTTCCCATTTCATGTAAATGTTTGGTAACTGTTGTACGATCAACATTTAATGCTCTGGCAAGTTTTGAAGTGTATCGTGTTGGATTTTCGTCGAATAATGCTTGCAAATCTGCATTTTCAAGCTTTCTTGGTTGTCCCGAGCGTTCTTTGTCCTTCACATCAGTATGACCACTTTTAAAGTGTCTAAACCAGTATTCACACGTCTTAATTGATGGGGCAGAATCACCATAAGTTTCCACTTGCTATAATGCTACTAAATGTCATGGATAATGTCAACACTGTAAGAAACAACAGTTATCGGAAACAGCTATTGGAACAAACTGACACTACAGTCATCTGTTGCAAAACCCTCAAAACTAAATCACACTCCTAATAGATAAAAGAAATAAATTAGAAATGCAATGCAGAAGCTTCTCTGGCGCATCTTACCTCCTTTTTAGTACTTAAATATGCGTATGTGTTCGACGCGAAGTCAACAACGGCGCTAGAGATCATCGAGCCCGTATTGACCGTTAAGTCTACAAACTCGGAGAAAGATGTTGGTATTTTCACATCTGGCAATTCCGATTTCGTTCCCAGCTGCTGGTCGTCACCCGGTTTAACTAAAATTATTTATATAGTGAAATATATAAATAATTAAATTACACATTTAAATACACGTACACCGTTTATTTAATTTAAAAATACTCTAACACTCATTACCACCGTAAATAAAATTGTAGCCGACGTTTACGTAGTGTTTCGCCGCATCGAATCCTTCCTCCACCTTTCTAGGGTAGCAGATAGCCGCCATGGTGACAGCACCTGTGCTAGAGTACACTATTCGCTTGAACGTGCGTCCCCTGAGTCCAAGTATCAATCCAGCCAATCCACCGATACCGATAGCTCCCATTCGTGGCATAACGTTACTTTCTTCACGGAGGTAATCTAAGAGAGCTGCAACAAAGTTATATTATTAGTACGCAGCAATAATATAAATAATATAATTAATCGCATTTTACACTCACAATTACTATGTTCGTAACCGATACTGATGGTATCCGAGACGACGCCAGTGTAATGCTGGTACTCCGACACAACTGCCTGAATTGATTTCCGGACTTTGGATATATTCTGTTCCAACGCAGAAGGTGGACACTCCTTGCTGTCGCGACAAAATACATATAACACACTTGCCTTGCTCCTCGCAAGATTTCTTTCAAATTTGAAACAACTCGAAGTTCATAATTAAAGCAGACGTTTTGCACGCATGTATGTTATGTGCAATGTTAGTGGAGATTAAGTAGGCAGTAGGTAGATGCATAGTTGAAATTACTTGTGCTTTACCATGGGCTCTGTTTACAGTAATCGTCTTCAAAGGTATAAATAGGCAACTCGGATGGCCGAATTAACTCTTTGATTTTTGACTCGTGGCTGTCAGCTGGCATACTGTCCTGTGATGAATTCGCTGGTTTTACCACAGGCACTGCTGCGCATAGCCCGCACGGCATCAAGATTTTCTTGAAGAACTTAACACATGAATGATACATTTATCAGAAGATATGATCTTGAAATTTGCACGTCAGTGCAAAAATTGAGAAATCAATTTGAGCGTTAATTTAAAGCTTTCATTAAAAAGTTTTCTTTCAACAAATATCGATTTAATAAATGTTATAATTACAGGTACTAGTTGTTAAAAATTAATTCCGCGATTAAATATAACCTAGCTCAGAGTCGTAAGTTATAATCACCATTGCCCTTCAAGTGAAAACTGATGGTATAAATTATATTTATCCGGCTATTTTTTTGCACTTGGTTGCGTGTGTTAATGGAAATCGTGAAAAAACTTTCATAAAATTCTATACTTATTAGCAGAAGACGTAAGTTAACTACTCTAGCAGGTAAAAGCTAAGATGATGTAACATCTAGAGCTGCCGCCTCCAACTACCACAAAACTTTGAATCTTTTAACTTCAAAAATGTAAAATCTGCAAGTAACATTGTATTTACTCGATTTATTTAATTTAAAAATACTATTTTCTAAATAACAATATGTGATATAATATTCTCTGTGTTATCAAGTGCATAAATTAAATGCAAAAATTTGTAATCTGCAAGTGCAACATTTTATTCAAAAATACTATTTTTTAATTAACAATTTGTGATATAATACGAACTTCTCTGTATTATCAAGTGTAATATTTCTTGACATAAATAAAACAAAGAAAAAATTTTATTAAAAAAGTATAAAAATGAATAATGTATTTATTGAGAAATAAAAAGAAATATCTTCTAAATATTTTCTGAAACTAAAGATTAAATTCGTGCGTATATGCACAAGGTCTTACATTAAAATCAAGATTTAAAAAGAAGATATCGCTCATGTGTCGAATTCATACTTTAATACCGGTTCTTCCGAGCTCTACCAGAGAGCCCGGTTGATAATCGTCACAACGATGCACAGGTTCCCTGCAAGTTATATCTTTACCGAATAGATTTCCGATGGTAAACTCCAGGATTTTGTGTACGACATCGTTCATATCGCCGTGTTTCGGGGAGTGCAATCTCAGTTTTCGAAACACGATCCCCGTATTTCTACGTGTATCTCGCCGAGATTTCTAACGATCGTATCGGCCGCTCGCATAGCGTATCTGTTAACGAATTGTGATTTTGTGTATCGCTTTACATCAGACAAAAGAGATTTTTACGAAGGATGCATGAATACTTTCAAAAGTGAGTGTCTCTTAATGAATCTTTCTAGTGCGAACATGGCGTCATTCCGCCATCGCGCGATATGTTTGGTCGATATATCGAACGCGAATCGCGCAGCGCGCGCATTTCAAATTCACATTTAGAAGTTGTTTTAAGGGGGGAGCCTGCTTCAGAACGTTGAAAATAAGGTATAATTTTACGAATTTTTTTGGAGAAACTATACAACGGATCATTATAAAACTTTGATGCATTTATTAGTATATGTTTAAAGATAAACAAAATTATTTTTTGATTTGAATATATCGCCTGTAGAGGTCGTCCTGGAGGCATTGTAAATTGGTGAGCATTCTCCTGCCTCCAAATTTCATCCAAACTGAAAAATTGAAATATTTTCTCGTTATTTATGAATTCCCATCGTCGATGAACCTTTAATATTCATAAAAACATTACTTTTGCATGAAAAAGTTCAACAACTTTGCCTAAAAATCGTACTTTTGTGTTCTAAGCTCCACCATTTTGGCACTTTTCAACTTTTTTCTTCTCTCTTTGGTTCATCGACGATGGGAATTCATAAATAACGAGAACATATTTCAATTTTTCAGTTTAGACGAAATTTGGAGGCAGGAGAATGCTCACCAATTTGCGATGCCGGCGACGCGGCTGCACTAAGATTTCTCCAGGACGACCTCTACAAGCGATATATTCAAATAAAACAATAATTTTGTTTATCTTTAAACATGTACTAATAAATGCATCAAAGTTTTATAATGATCCGCTGTATAGTTTCTCTAAAAACAATTCGTAAAATATACCTTATTTTCAGCGTTCTAAAGCAGGCTCCCCCCTTAAGGGCGTATTCTAGTGTAAAAGCGGAATTTGTATGCTATTTTGGTGAATTTTTTTTTTAAAAAGTATAAGGTTTTTTGAGGCAGGGTTTTCCCTGCTTATTCATACATATTTGGTGTATGTTTCCAAATTTTTGTAGTAGACAATAACTATAAATAAGCGCTGCACATGATATTAAATAAGAACATGAAAAAAAAAGTTGGTCCATGGTTCCCATGATTTCAGCTGTTCTGCTCATCTGAAACAAAAAAACCAAAGAGATTCTTAATTAGTATGAGTGTGGCTATAGCAGGTACCAGAATGAAAAAAATGTTGAAAATTTAAAACATGACTTCATTGAGAAAATTAAGTTTCGATTTGTGCCATTTTTTTCACCATTGAAGGGCTGTAGAAATTCCAAAAAACAATATTTCGACTTGATTGTGGTAGGGGCTATAACCACACATATACTGAAGATGTGTGCAAAAGCCTGAGTCAATTGATTAACTGGTTTTTGAGATATCATGGGAACCAATTTGAAAAACATGGTTTCGAGAAAAACACGTTTAAAGTTTTTCATACTGATTACATAGAGATAATGTTACTTACGATCAATCGGCTAGTCCAGGGCCATACAGGGGACATTCCTCTTGTTCGTAGAAGTCCTGCAGAGCTGATCTCTCTTCCCTGCGATTCGTTCTCTGATCTCGAGAGAAGTTAGTGGAGCGCCGCTCCGAGCGGGTGATACGAGCTTCGTTCCGGGAGTTTGCGTACATCACCGCTTGCTGACCAATACTAACTCCCATCACGTTCATAAGTTTGAAAATTGGCATAAATCCTTTATTGAAAATTATAACTGCCAAGAATGTTGCTATTTCAACAACTTTCACGCCAGCATGGAGATGTTTTGGAGCAAAGTCCAAATCAATGAATTTAGAGATTCATCGTACTATATAACCTCTACTGTACAAAGGCTCCAATTTAAATGTACGACCTTCAAAGAATAACGATCTTCCGATCCTACCTAAAATACTAACACAATGCTCTGTTGTGTGCCGCGCGGTCCAACCGCCGAGCGCGCGCCGGAGGTTATTTTCTATTGGGTGCTATTACTTTGTTAATTTTGCGAATCGGGCTAAATCTTCTCGCAGACATATTTTCCATACCATATACTTGCAAAATATGCCCAAAAAAAAATTTGATTTTTCTGACACGCTACACTAGAATACCCCCTTAAATTTCTGGTAAATTTGTCCAATGAACGTAATGGGAATTGGGAAAATGAAAAGATGGATTAATAATAGCGAGAACAATATCGTATTATATTTCTTCATACATTTCACTCTTTATTTTTCCTTGAACTTTTTATACACTCTCATAGCCTAAGTACGTTTAATACGGTAACGGAAATTAATATATCGTACAACTCATCATATTTCTATTACTTATAGATTGCTATGTATAATCTTACAGTTCATGGAACAATTAAATATTTATATCTCATTGCAATTCCATCGCGAAGCACTAATAATAATTTTTTCTTGTCTTCCTGGATCACGGATTTTCGCCAATTAATTTGCAAGCACAATGTAAGTTTTCACACATGATCAAATAATAAATCGGCATATATGTATATACTTAAGAAAAATTTGTAAATTAAAAAGTAATTAAAATTAATATTACAAATTAAAATAGTTATATAAGAATTAAGTTTTAACATTAAAAATTACTATTGCTTCGGCATCGTCGATTATTACATTTATGACTACTATTTGCTTTACAATTATTACACCAGCATTCAAATTGCAATGAAATATGCGTTTTGTCACTCGATGAAAAAATTATCGTCCGCAGCGTAACTAATAAGATTTTGATATCGGGAAATCTTGAAAACTACCCAGTAAGCAAAATGTGTGCAATCTGCCAGCAGATTGGCAACAGATTACTGCAGAAGTTGATAGCAAATTGGCATCCGTTATGTCCGCGTTAGGATAGTGATCTGCTAACAGACTCTGACAGCAGATTGGCGGCAGAAACCGAGCAGGATCTGTTAACATCTGACGGCAAATTGACGGCAGAAACCGAACAGCATCTGCAGCTTTCGGCCATTCATATTTACGATATATTAAAGCATGTGTTTACTTTTAACACACTATAAATTGGCATTTTATATTACCATGTGTTAACAGAACGCATTTGTTTGTTTGTTAAATTAAAGTACATTTGGCTTGATGTGTCTTTCTGACAGTTCGTTGCATAATCTCTCTCTTATTGTTAATTTATTCTAGTCCGAAGTCCGAATTTTGCTTTCGAACTTCAGATTGCTTGTGGCGTGCGTGAACTACATGGACGTCGTCCATGGGAGCCTCTGTGCCGCAAGTGCAAAAATTTTCAGAAAAATTAATATTGTCATGCCAAGGCGCGTATATTAACTTATATAACTGTTAGGCTAAATCTTAACATCGAGTAAGAACTCGACGTGTGCACCGCGTAGCGGTGCGGAGCGAAAACACGTATTCATAGCCGTGTAAATTTGAATACTGTCAAAAGCTGCAGATCCTGCTCGGTTTCTGCTGCCAATCCGCCGTTAGATTCCGCGCGCGCAAATCTTGCTCGGTTTCTGTCGACAATCCGACTTCAAGCCATGTTTGCAGATTCTGCTCGGTTTCTGCCGCCAATCCGTTCTCAGATTTTGTGAGCAAGCTCTGTTACATTTCTGGCACCAATTTGTCGAATTAATCGTTAATAACAACTTCTGTATCAAATTTGTTGTCTTTTGGCTGGCAATAGTTGATAGCAGATAGTTAGCATCATCTGCTTTCGGCAGACTTGGCTACCTGGGTATACAGGGTGTCCCGGGTTTTAACCGACAAACTGCGGGAGCATATTCTACTAGTGGAAATAAGAAAAAATTCTTATATCGAGTTTGCTTAGAAATGCTTTATTACAAAGTTATAAACCAATATTGAAAAGAAATATGAGATAAGTAACAACGGAACATAGTGTAGAATTTGGAAGGTCGAAGATGTTTATGTTATGTGTATTCACATGTATTCATGTTCACTATGTTGAAACGATTCAGTATGATTGTTACTTTCACAACAGTAGCTGTTAGATTTCAACCTAATGCTAGACAAGTTAGAAACTGGTTAGATGAACATTACGCTCATAGGTGGATTGGTCGAGGAGGACCGGTTTTCTGGCCTCCAAGATCGCCCGATTTAACGCCTCTTGATTTTTATTTATGGGCAACTTTAAAAAATAAAGTTTACAGTACAGAAGTAATCTCGCTTGAAGATTTGAAGCAACGAATTACTAATTCAGTTACTGAGATGCAACAAAATTTTCAGGAATGTCGTACTGTAACAAATTCTGTACTGCGTCGATGTCTAACTTGTATCGATGTGCAAGGACAACATTTTGAAATGCGTCACTAAATCATTGCGTAGATAATTTTTATTTTTGTGAAAAAATCCGTTGTTACTTATCTGATATTTCTTTTCAATATTGGTTTATAACTTTGTAATAAAGCATTTCTAAGCAAACTCGATATAAGAATTTTTTCTTATTTCCACTAGTAAAATATGCTCCCGCAGTTTGTCGGTTAAAACCCGGGACACCCTGTATATTGCAAATGGAAAAGATATGATATATAACTCTGACTCTAAGAAGATTTTCTAAGCAGATAAAACTTTACATTCTATGAGTTTGGGAATCCGTGTAGTAATGCACACATGTTTGTAAAGCACTTCTGCTTTGGTCAATTTTTGTCAATTTACTAAGAACACAAGTGTACCTTCAGCTATCAGGAAAAATTGCTACAACAAATCCAAACTACCGTACAACTAAATAATTAAAATTCAAACAAATTAACGTACTAATACGTGATATATGTATATGTACAATCAAATTGTGTATCTAGATCTTTTGCGTGTATATAACTTCTTTTATATATATATATATATATATATATATATGTATAAAATTCGAAATTTACTTTAACAAACATGTGTTTCACAAAAAAAGTAAAATTCATTCGAGCACTATGCACACATTTATAATTAGTGCTGCACAATAAATATATATATATATATATATTAACAAAGAGATGCATAAATTTCGGTGTATAATTCGAGTACAGATGATTCGCGATCTGTAATATATATTAAGTTATATCACACAAATGATTTAACAAAGATTTGTCGCATCTACTAAAAACACAGTCCTGCATGAGCTTATACAGATTTACATTAATGGAAGTCAGAAATCCGATCTGTCGCTACCGTCATTTGATCGTTTAACTGTTTAACGTTAAGCATTTCTCTCAACGCGTGACCAATTCGTCTATTAAACGTTCGGATGTACGGATATAAGTAATGCTCTCTATTTGTTAAGTTCATACAGGAATTCGCGTTCGTTTCTTTTAAAAATGTAATCTTCGTTTCTAGCACTTATGTGAAAAATTGAGAATTCATAAACCGTCAATAATGCCCATAAATACGCCGTATAATTATAGCATAATTGTTTTTTTTTTTCATTTCAAAATCAGCGGCAAAATATTATGTATAACTTAACAGACGAGACACTTAAGAACTTCTCGAGTTCTGCGAAATTTTCGTTGCAGAATAGGATGCTTCTCTGTATCAACGTACGGATTTAATGTACAATTGGATGTTTGTACATAGTTCGAGGAACTTTTCTTACACAATGTACAAGTGATGTATAGATTCATAAAATATTTCATGTACATAAATTCCAATATATCATACATATATGTATATGTATATATGTATATATGCGTTTGGACGTGATGTGATGCACATAACGTTTTTAAAATTTAGGCACATCGAGCACACAACAATGATATACGTACACAAGAAGGCCTTAGTCACGAGAGCAATATATAACTTTCTACATATATATGTTTTTCTTTCAATATATAATTAATAGCACAAACTAAACACGGCGGCAATTTCACGACCCTCATAGTTCAATCATAGCGCAGTAGAATTTGCATAGGCGATCTCTTATTATATTATACCATCGAGTGCACTTAACGATTTATAAAATATCCACTTTGTTTCTGTAAACCTAAATATATTCGTGGATTTGATTATCATAACGTTATAGTACAACATTAACGTACATTTGTTTATCGTTATTGAAAAAAGGATTTTTCATCAACAGCGTACAATAAATTTGATATTTTAACAATTATCTCGTATTCACGCATAAGACACTTGCATATTTTCATCAGTAATTTTTTCTTTATGCAACACATTTGTAAGTTCACTCTTGATATGGTATTTGAGATTTGATATACATGTATGTTGCAAATATATATCATATGTCCTCTGTATGTTTACGTGAAGCTTTTATAGCGCAGCCTGAGCCATCGAATCAGTTTATTATTGTAGCGGACGCAGTTTGTACTCGCAGATGTTTATCAAAACTCAACAATTTGCTGTTGGTGTTAACAATAATTCATATCGTATATCATCGTGTGATCACATATCCTCATCAGTGCAGTGAGATAAATAAAGTGGCATCGAATTATTGTACTCATTGTATTCGGGATAGTAACATTTGTACCAGCAATGAGGCAGTATGATTACATCGTACAAAAATCTTGCTTTAAACATGTGTGATGATAATATATTCTGTCTCGCAATAACAGTAAACTTTGGGACATTCTGCTTACGCTTCATGTAAAGACTTTCTGATTTCATAACTAGAGAGATTGATGACTGATAAAATTTTCACAACTTCTCACGTAGCAATCAAAAATAATTATATATGTATATTCAATATATATATATATTTAATTTATAGTATATGCTCTCTTCCGATAACTAAGGCGTAATTATGTACACGTGTATAAACATGCTCAAGTGTACAAATATATAGATTCTCATTCGTTTTCTTTTTATATAATATGTATATATATATATAGACCTCTATATATATTTTTTTATATAATATATAACACACGATACAACGAATACTGTTAGGTGTTATCTTAAGGCACTCGTGCGAATAAAATCTAAAACATTTGAAACAAATAAAGAAAAACAAAGACTAACTGTAATAACAATCCATAGACTCTTACATATTTACCTAGTTATTATATTATTTGGTTAAATTTTTCGAGAACTAGAATAGACTGAATGAAAGCACGTTCACTCCGACACATTGAAACCTCGTAGGATAAATTATAGAAGGTAGCGTGAAACAATCATTGAATACAATCGGCCAACCCTGTATTAATATATATATGTATAATGTAATAATACAATGAAGTACCACTTCATTGCAGCCTCTTAACAAGTAACGCTATCTCTACCTCAATCCCGCCTAAAGCCAGGAACTAGTGCTTTAAGGAATCATTTTACACTCCCGTAAATATAATTTCACACGTCTTCACACTTTGATTAAAAACGCAACTGCAAAAACTTCTTATAATTGCACTTGTCACCCGAAGTAATCGAAGAAATATTATTCGATACGGTCGAATGCGAAACACGTGAAGAAAAGGGAGCTTACATAATTATCAGTGTAATATATAAAACCTGTGTGCTAACAGAGATTTTTTGAACTGATACACGTGTAGAGCATTGCTATCCAGTGCCTGAACATTACGCCCGAGACGCTCGTAACGCGTGCGAGCGTAACGTATACATTTCATTTAGCTCGTTTGTACAAAGACCTACGGTACAAGGTTGCACCGCAGATCGTGGTTGGCTCGTCGACTTGCCCCCTCGCTTTAAACTCTAATATTAATATCACGGACTTTTTGCTTCAATAGATCTCTTCTGTGTATGGCAATATGTACATTCGTCAATATCTAGCGTCTGGACACAGGATCCCCTCCAGAGATTTTCTTTAAGGCTTACCGCAGTTGGTTTTTTTACCCCGTTAAAATATTAACTACCGCGTTATGAGCTATGAGATATCGTTTCCTTCGCGCAATGCATAACACAATTTTTAGTAATATAATAATAGATAATAACGTACGCGAGAGCGTGTGGAAACAATATCGTAACAATCAAATGACATTTACAACAAACATGTAATTTAACATTACGTTTAAAACAACATCGATAAAATATTATAAACAAATTAACATCGATAATATATATATATTATTAAATAAAATTTCACGTCTATAACTACAACTACTAAAAAATGGAATGAAGTAAAACAGGTTCGGGTTGTCTCACAACGTGCGTTCAACACGGTTCACACAGTGCGAGAAAATATCGACAATTTTTGTACACCGGTACGTAAAATCGCGAGGACAGAACTGCGTTCCAGCGAAAGGAAATTTCTACTACGCGATATAAACCGTTTTTTTTCTTTTAATATCTCATAGCTCAGGTTCAGGTTCGCGCATAGGAATGTTTCGTGTTGTACCCTTTGTACAGCTCTATTAGTGACATGATCGCGGTTTTACATATATAATTTCAACCGTATATACCTCTCGTTAACGTAATCGTCGTCAGCGCATATACTTTTGCAAACTGGAATGACAAATATATGTATAACCATATATATACATCTATGTGTTATATATAAGTCTCTTTGTAATATAAATAAAACTTCGCGGTGAGCACGTTGAGCGATCACTCGTAAAACTTTGTACAAATAAAAGACCAGAGTCTTCTGAAAAGTGTAAATAATCGAATGTGTTTTAGCTTTGCTAGATTCTTTGGCTAAGTGTCTAATTGTGAGCTAGAAACTTGCTTCCTCCCTGATGGGTGACTCTCTCTCTCTCTTAATGATAACCCACATCGGTTAACGTAGCTAAATCGGCAAACTTTTAAAAAGCGTTCGTTATCTAATGATTAAAATTTCGACGTTGGTCTCATTAACAACAGCAGCAGTATCGCGATACATCGAATATTCACGTAGTCTTATCGCTACCGTGAATAGGATAACGTTCGCACAGAAGATTGCACCGTAAGCCGTTAGTACGATCACAGAACTCTATAATTAGACCAGATAATTTACTTGCGATTATTTATCAACGTCGTTCTGCTTCCTAGGACTCTCTTGTTGCGGCGCGTCGTCGAAGCTCTTTATAACATCCTGGGGAAGAAAACGGCACGTGATTATCGTACGATGTATCGACCGCTTCAAGTATATTTGCAGTCGTGATTAATCATGATAAATATCACAGCGAGATATACAGGGTGTCCCATTTTATATTTGTCAGTCAAATATTTCGATACGACGTCGTTTCAGAGAAAAATGTTTCAGACAAAAGTTATATGGCTTCGAGGGGGCAAGATGATGATACTCTCAATTTAATTGTAGATGGCGCCACTTTCGAGATTTCATCATGGCGGCCATTTTTTAAATGGAAGTCGATTTTTCTCTCTAAGTAAAAGTTGTAGCTGACGATGAGGCGAATACAACGGTTTTTTGTTTTTTGAAATTGGACCATTTTTCAGTGAGTTACAGCGTTTCAAAGTTTATAGCGTCTCTCCATGGTAAGAGGCAAGGGGACTCACATTAATAAAGCACCCCGAAGGGAACAGAAACCTACTACGTCCACGCCGTTGTTCCTGGGTAGCGCTAAAAGTAGGATAGTTGATAGAACGGTACACTTTGGGTAATGCAAATGCCGGCAGTATTGTAACATAATATTTAACGAAAAAATACTTTATTATAGTGTTTTGAAAAGCTCTCGAGGTAAGCTACAAGACTGTATAATGAGAAATAAAGAGAGCCATTAAAAAAAAAGTTAACCTTCACATAAACCTTGACAGGTGCACCCAAGGTCAAATCAGTGGCAGCATCTTATGTCCCCCTTGAAGTCATAAAACTTTTGTAAGAAACATTTTTCGATACAAGATTTGGTTTACGTGTATACTTAAATTATAAAACAGTATACTTTGGAACGCTGTAACTCACTGAAAAATGGTCCAATTTCAAAAAACAAAAAACCGTTGTATTCGTCTCATTATCAGCTACAACTTTCACTTAGAGAGAAAAATCGACTTCCATTTAAAAAAATGGCCGCCATGATAAAATCTCGAAAGTGGCGCCATCTACAATTAAATTGAGAATATCATCATCTTGCCCCCTCGAAGCCATATAACTTTTGTCTGAAACATTTTTCTCTGAAACGACGTCGTATCGAAATATTTGACTGACAAATATAAAATGGGACACCCTGTATAAACATGGATGTGTAAAAAGCGTCAAAATTAATTGGTTTATCGCGCAGATGGGCTGCCACGTACCTGTACTGCAATTTGCAACGGCGTCAGCTCCCCCAGGGAACAATCGTTTCGCGCGACGTTCGCCGGCAGCAATCTGGGACAAGGCTTGCCGGTGAAGAGCATGAACAGCGCGTGGATGCTCCTACGTTGTGTCAGCTCTATGTGACGATGTTGGTAGCCAGCTAGGTGCCGTCGATGCCGCGACGTCGTGGGGAACCACCTCTCGCACAAGTTGCAGTACCGTCTGTGCTTTATCGTCGCCTGCAAGAACCGCAGAACCAAGATAAATATCGCGAACAGTGAGTGAGTCGATGACGAGAAATCATTCTTCCTACCTTCTCGTGACAAGCCAATTGAGTTATAAAATCGGTGATGGATATCTCGCCCTTTTTGCACATGTCCTTTATGTCGTTCGTCTCTTTACTGTCCAACGTTATAATTTTCTCGTCCACCAGCTTCGACTCCGCTACATCGAGATCCCCGTCCTGATGCGTGATCATCGGTGGTGACCTGGAACTGTCCGCGTCCGAGTTCGCGTCGAAGCTTACGGCAATCTCAGGTTCCAATATCGGCATGTTCTCCATCTTTGGCTTGACATCCTTCGCCTTGCTGCCGGCGTTACTCCCCTGATCCGTGGACCGCGATATTTTTGGAATTTTGTAGGCCGACAATTCTTTCCGTTGCGAATCTTGCAGCTGGAGAATACCGTTGTCCGGATTCGCCGAGTGCCGTCTCTTCTCGCCCAGACATATGGTGCGAGTCGGGCCTTCGTTCGACGTGGCCCGCTTTAACGTTTCCAGGGATGTCGTGCACTCGCGCGCGTCCTTCGTCGTCTCCTTAGGATGGGACTCTTTGTCCCTCTTCTCGCTTGATTTCTCCCTCACGGAGCAGCTCTTACCTTGCTTGGAATGTTTCTGATCAGACTTTTCGGTGGTGGTGTTGGCTGTAGTCTCAGTTTTGTTGCGTTTGCCGGCCGCGGACACGGAGACTCTCTGAGAGGTAACATCATCGCGACAGTCTTGAGGACCATCGCTTGACTTAGAATGCGTCTCTGAGAGACGTTTGAGATCAAAACTCGAGCCCTGCTTCTTCTCCGCGGCCGTCTTTGGCCGCGCGTTACTCTGTGCGCTGCCGTTCTCGCATCTCGACTTGGAAAGGCACTTCTTCAGGGTCTCCTTGGCCGCTAAAACTTCTTTTATCAAGGAATCGTTGCAACAGAAATTCCTCTTCGTCGAATCTGCCTCTTCGCTACAGGTGCATTTTGGGGAAACCTCTCTGGCGGAATTGATCAGATCATTGTCGTCCGGCGAAGATTTGTCGCTGCCGGTGACGTCGACCTCCGCGTGTTTATCTCTTCCGGGTGAATTCTTACTGCGAGGTGAAAGCTCGGACTTACTGTAACGTTTCGGGATTTGATTACTGCAGGATTCTTTGGTGGGAGCGCAACGTGAGCTATAGTTAGCGACGGGATCGAGTTTCGGCATCGTCACATCCAACAGATCCGTGCTGCTGTGGTCCGCGATCTCCAACTCCAGCTCAAACTGCGTTGGAATTGCGTCTGCCGAGTACAGTTCACTGTCGCCGTCTTCGATTATCTGGCTCTCTAGCTCGTCGGGGCCGTCCGGCGAGGCAGGCAAGATCTCTATGGTCGATTGGCTCTCGTCCGAGGACTCGATCTTAATGACGGCGTTCCTGTCCAGTTCAAAAGTGTCCAGCACGCTCGCATCCTTGAGCAAACTGCCGTCACCTCGCGGATTACAGTTGTTGGCAACGTCGCTCGGGCAGTCACTCAGTGGTTCCTTTTTTATTGCAACTATCTCTTCTTTGCTCAGGAAAGGATCATCACGTTGTTCCTTGATTTGCTTTTTGATGCTGATCTCTTTGGAAGATATCTCGTTCAAGTCGGGCAATTTCACGAAACAGGTCTCTATCTTGGGCGTTGTCTTCAACTCCTTCAGAGCAATCTTGAAGTTCGCAGAACTGCTCGAGTGCCTGGTGGGAGCGCTCTTCTGATCCAATTTCTGCTCCGAGACCGTTTCATCCTCGGTTTTCTTCGCTGCCTGCTTATGATGGGTATCAAAGCTCTCGGTCCTGTGCTCATCGTGCTGCGGAGTTGCTTTCTCCGAGCCAGATTTTCCAGATGGTCGATCAACTTCTTTATCGGACGAAGTGACGCCCGTCTCTACCTGTGGATGGTTATCGCGGGATCTTGATCTACGTTTATTGTCACTGTGGTAACCCCTGCACGATGCTGAAGTCTTCTTTGATGCGGTACACGTCCTACTATCACTAGAGTCTCGCGGCAGTGCACAAGTAAAACCATCAGCGTCGCCGGGCTTCCTGCAGTCGTAATCCGACATTCTCCTCTGCTTGTGCTTGACCGGAAGCAAATTCGACATCGAACTCGACCTGGATAACTTATAATCATCCTTCTTTCCTTGGTGATGACTGTCCCTGCGTTTTGCAAATATTTTATCTATGATTCGTGCTGATATAGAAGAGTGACTTGCTTTTAGATCCTTCACGATGCTATCCAGGACCTGATATCTCTCCAACTTGACTGCCGGCTGCCACTTTGCGCTTTTCGCGATAATGTCCTTGCATCCCTTGCTCAGCTCGCACTTAAATTCCGCACTGGCCGACGTTCTTTTGATGATGACTTTCGGAATCTTTTCAGAGATGCACGCCAAGGGACTCTTACTCGTTTCGCACTCCGGTAGCACCGTCCGAGAATCGGGGAAATTGCCGCGTCTCGTGGAATGCCCCGTCTCGTCGCGTCCTGACCTCTTACACTTCTTGCTCGGCATTTCCGAGTGACTCGAACCTTGCCTCTTCCGCGACGCTTCCGGCGATGACGATCTGTTCCTTTCCTGCTTCTTCAGCTTCAATATAGGTATCTTTTCCTCGTACTTTTCCAGACTCTTCCTAGAGTCTTGAGAAGTAGTACTGCAGACCGAGTTATCCGACAGATCGATCCTCGAGGAATTTTTTATCTTCACTTTCGGAATGGTTTTCTTGATATTTTTACGCTTGACGGAAAGCTCCGTGGTGTCCTCGGCTCGCATTATCTTGTTCGAGTGCTTGTCGTCCAGTTTAATTTTCATTTTCGGGATTTTGCTTCTGTAATCGTTCGACTCTTGCAGAGAACTTTCCGAGTCGTTCTCGCATGGTTCCTCGCTCGCTCGCGACATCCGGTCTGAGATATTTATCTGAACGGGAACCTCCTCGTGAACGGACTCGATGGATGGTGTTCCTGGACGGGATCTCGCGTTTCTGATGATCATTTTCGGTATCTTCGGTTGGCATCCGCGCTTTAAGAGCGATTTGTGGATCATGTTATCTATATCGCTTTTCTTGATGACCAATTTAGGAACCATCTTGGTGCCGGCATTGCAGTCTGTCGCGGGCAAACATGCCATCTTTTCATGCTCGCTGGAAGAGGCTTGCTCCTTGTCTCCCTCGTTGCTCGGTGTCATTTTCTCCATCTCCGGCGGCGGTTCGATCGCTGGCGCGGACACACTCGACCTACTCTCAATCGCGACGGCCGTTTCCGGCGTTGTCGATTCCTTGACGGGTATCGAAAGGGATAAATTATGCAAAAGCGAGCTGTCCTGTAGCGAGTTGGCAGCTGCAGCTGCGAAATCGATCGACGACTCGTCCATGCTGCAGAGACGATTCACGGCGTCTTCCTGAATCTGGCTCGTTTCCCACTCCATCGGCACCATACTGTCCTCCTCCGTGAAATCGTGCTCGGACATTCGCGTCAACGCGCACTTGTCCTCCGCGTAAATCCCGCAATCGGAGGAATCCATGCACAGCAACTTGGAGTCGATCATGCTGTCGCAAACCTTAGCACCGTCCTTCGTCTCGGGCTCCTGGTGTTCGTTCTTCTTGTCACCCGCGATGATACTCTTGATGACCGTGAACTCCGATATATTCTGCTCGGGTGTTTCGCTCGTGAATAAATCGCACACGCTCTTCTCCGTCGATATCGCTAGCAGATCCAAGGAGGCGACCGGCTTGGGTGTCATCGCGGCGTTACAATCATCCACCTCGTCCACGTTGGTTGCTTCGTTCCCTAACGAAGAAGCTTCGGTCACCTCTCTTTCGACATCCAACTTCCGCGATTGCTGCTCAGTGTCCTCTTCGTCAAGCTGCGGCCGCTCCGTGAGTGCGACGTCGGATAAACCTTGCGGAACGATCGGTTCCTTAGAAGTTTCTTCACTGCACGCGCCATTCTGCTCGTTCCTTTCGCCGAAATCAACTTCTGGTGAAATAGATTTCGCCATAAACGTATCCTCGTCGTTCGCTTTGCCGCCGACCGGAGCTGACGAGACTTCTTGGCACGCAGTTGTCTCGTCCACCGCAGAGTCTGAATTGTTCTTCGCGGAATCGTCGACTTCGTCAGCGTCATTCAAAGCAGACTCTTCTGTCGCTTCTGTACATTTCGGCTCGTCGGACAAGCGTTCAGCATTTGATTCGGGTAACGCGACCTCGGTGGGGCTCGAATTTGACACACGTTTCGCGTTTGCGCTCTCAGCAGCGGATTTATCTTCTTGTCCATGAACGTGCGCGTCGTTTCCCGTTAGGTGCTCCGCTTCTAGCGTTTCCTGATCGTTATCGTCACTCGGCGAGCCCCGACCTTCCTCCGTACCGTGAGTATTTTTGTCCGCTGCTTTGGAGGAACAGGATCGCGCTTCTTCGACGAGCGCGGTCGTGTCAGACTGGATCTCATCGGGTTGAGATTCTTGCTCTGGACACTGGTCGGTCACCGCCGGTGGATAGTCGTCAGCTTTTGTCGTCGAGACGGCGTTCTGCTTATCGCACTCATTCCGTTCGCCAAGCGGAATAACGTCCGACTGCTTACACGACGTCGGATCGTTCTCACCGGCCTGACCTCGGGATAAATTATCGATGTTGTAATCGCACGCTGCGGGATTGGATATCAGCTCGTTTGCCACGTTATAACCCGTCTTCTGATCGTTGTTACCGCCCGAGAGAGGCTCTTGTTCCGCGGACAGAAACGGCAGGAGATCCAGGCGTCTCTGGGCGGCGAACACCTCGCTGAAGTTCAGTTCCTTGAGATGTTTGTTTCGTCTGTCGACGTGGGACGAGTACGACTTGACCGATTCCATCGTCTCTTCCCAACAGGCGGCTCTCGATCCCAAAAATAAATGCGAGTCGAACATCACGTTCTCGCCGTACTCTTTCTCGTAGTTCAGATTGTCCGCGAGCATCTTCGCCTTGCAGTGTTTAATCGTGCTGGGCGCAGGTTCGTTGTTCAGATTGTATTGTTTCTCAAGGAAACTCAAGTCGCCGATGCTCTTCTTGTTGCTCTCCTTGCCGTCCTGCTGACTGTTCCTGTTCGCGTATAACTTGTCCGCGTCGTCGTTGAAGAACTCCAGATGCGGCGTGCCCCGTGCTTTCGCGCAGTGGGCGCTTTTGAGGGCGGCGTTCTTGTTCGGTAAATAATTAACGTGTTTTGCCGCGGACTGAAGCTTGCCATCGGCGAAATCGATTTCTGACCTCTTTCTGATAGCCGTGAGGACCTCACGATTTCTCTTAAATACCTTACGCAACCTCGAGCAATTGTAATCGAGCGGAGAGCTCGCGAAGTATGAAGACTCGCGCGCGCTACCGTAATTGTCCTTCGCGCGAGCCTCCATAAGTAATTCACGATACGTGAATCTGGGATTGGGACTGTAGGTAATCTTTCCGTCTTTGGTAGTGTACACAGGAACTGTATTCAGATTCTCCAGCTTGTCCGCGCTGAAGAAGATCGGATTCACGTACACGCTCGCGGTCTCGTACGGCTCGAAGTTGTTAAATTTACCGTCGTCCTTCCTTGGCCTTTTCCACCTATCAGTGCGCTTGTCGTTGACGTCCAAATTTTCGTTTGGCGCAACGTCAAAGTGATTGTAATCAAAATGCGTGGGGTTATCGTAATTCGCATTCTCCAAACTGGGATCCACCGTGCTCGAGGAGGTTGAAGGAATCGCGTTTAATCGGGACGCTATATCGTCTTGTAAATTTCTTACGTTCCTGCATGCGGAAGCAACGGTTGCTTCCTGATACTCCTTCTTCTCCGAAGGCGTTTTCAGGTCGTCGCTTCCACTAAAGTTCGCGGCAACAGCTTTTCTTTCCGTATCCTGATGAATGCTTCTTCTTCTAACCATCGCGTGTTCTGGTTTCAGGGTTTCCGCGGAGCTCAGTGCCGTCTCAGTATTAATACTGATATTTCCTAAAATAATATTATTTCTTAGTACGGTTATATGAAATAAAAATAAATAAAAACTAATTATTGTGATATTTATTATATTCTTTAAGAGCTTACCATTATCGTGAATTAATTCTCGCTCCGACGACGAGCTTCTTTTCTTTCTCGGGATAAGCGAGCCAGATGTTTCATCCATCGCTATATCCTCTTTGCATGCAGTGATCAATGATTTGTATTTCATGACTTCCGCGTTGCTCTGATCCTTGCGCACTTCGTTGTACGTAGATGCTTCCGGCTGAGATCGATTGCGTTTCTCACGACCATCCAGACCGTCTTTGTCGCACTGAATTTCCTTTAAATTCGCCGAGTTTGATCGCGCTCCGCTCGATATCGAACTGGTCAGGTGGCCGATCGTTTCGGCGACGGCGTTCTTGATATTCTCATGCAGCAGCTTCTCCGTTGTGTTTCGCTCCGTGCACGAGACATTTATTTCGATCTTGATCGCATCGAGGGGACCGCTATTCTTCGTTTCTTCCCCCGAGCGCTGCGACTCCTTCTGCTCGTCGTTATCTTTGCGTTTCAAATTAACGTTCGTGACTTGAATAGCAAAGTCCGGGTTTACATTTTTCGTTACGAACTTCTTCAAGATGTTTGCGTTCTTCTTTTCCCGCTCCTCGGCCAATTTGAACTTGCCATCCTTCTGACACAGCTGTTTATCACTCGGCACTTGCAGCACGGAATGCTCGTCGGGATCGGAGGAAGAGCACACTTTGCTCTTACCTTGGATCTCCATGGTGGACGACTTGTGCTTGATCCTTCTGTACTCCTTCAAAAGTCGCATCCTCTCCCCGCTGTCATCGATGCTAACGTTATCAATTATCCTTGGCTTGTTACGCAGAATATCCGATTTACCGCGATGTTTATCCTGATGCATAATCTCGTTGGATTTTTCCGTCGCATTTGCGGGCGAGCACTTCCTCGCATGATGGGAATTCGCTTGATCGTTCAAAATCGATTTCTTGTGATCTTTTATAATTTGCCAAGAATTTTTCAAGTCCTTCGCGTCAATCTTTAACGATTTATTACCATTGTTCTCGGAAGAAGAATCCTCTTTCGCGGATTTATCGCTCGTTTCGCGCTTTCGCAATTTATCGTTACTCGAGGTCGAACGTTTCGCGCCGAGCAACGCGGATGGATTAGTTTTAACGATCTTTGTTGAACAGTTATCGTCCGCCGCTGTCTTAGAAGCTATTGGCGCGGTATCGTTCGTTGCTGTTTCGCGATTCAGGTCAGTCAAAGATCTCTTGTCGTAATGAACATCATCTTGGCCGCCGCGACGTTCAACCGAGTCCGATTTACCAGTAATATTCTGCAGCGCCTCATCCAGCTGCCTCGAACCACCGTATCGCAGCGCGTTTCTCATGCCTCTCTCTGGAAGCACTTGTAATTTCTTGCCAACTGTCGACGCATCCTGACCTACCGCGGCAGTTTGAGATTCATTCGCGTGGCAATCGAGAGATGAACTTTTATATTCCCGCGTAGACTTGCTCGATGTTCCCACGTTCTGCGCTGACACGATCTTTAATTCATACTCGCCAGAGGTCAAAGTCATGCATACGCTGGTGGCCTCTGATCTTTCCGCTTCACCGTCCAAGAACGTTCTCCCGCTATTGTTCGCTGAAACGGCATCTCCATTTAGGCTCGCGCTTTCTTTACCGTTTTCCGCAGTAGATTCGTCCTTATTGACATTCGCGGAAAACTCAAAGGTGCCAAGAACGGCGTCGTGGTCGAGTACATCGTTATTCCGATCCTCCGCTTGATATCGACTTTCCAACGAGCCCGCCGATCTATTCCTAGCTTCCCCCTCGTTGCTCAAGTGGTCGTAGGGCTCGCTCTTCGTCGGCGATTGCGTGAAGCTGATCATGGGACTGTTTTGTATGATTTCTATCGGGTTCGTCGATATCGTGAGATCCTGAACGCGCTCCGACGACTCCTCCGTGTCAGAATGGATCGGCGTGTTTAACGTAGTGGAGATTGGGGTGCACTCGGACGTATGCAGATCCGGCAGACTTATGTCGTCCGGATTGTGAGATTCCTCGCTCGCGAAACTGTTCTGCTTCTTCAAATTCACGTCCTGGGCCGAATCCAAGTTGCTCTTCACGGACGCAGGCAGGGCGGTTACCCGCTGGTCGCCTCCCTGCGCTGCTTGTGACGTTCCACCTTCCACCGCTTCAGCGGGAGAGGAATTCTCGACGACGTACTCCTCCTTGCTCGCATTGTAGTCAGCAGCTGACTCGCTGTTGCCGTTTGTCTTCTTAAACTTGTCCGTCTCGATAGTTATCGTGCTTGCCTGGACCTTCGCGTTGTCCTGTAAAAACGATAGCGCGTCCTGCCCGCCAAGAGTCTCCGTAACTTGCCCATTGGTGACCTGCAGGATGCTGCCTATTTCCAAGTTGTCGACTATGTGTATCGTCGGCACCTCGTCCGGCCCGTTGCTTATGCACTGTATGATGTGACTTCCCGGCTGCACGATGCTCTCCTTCGCGATCTCCTTGCACGCCGGGTCCTTCGTGACCTCGACGTTCTCCGCCGACGCGTACGATATCGTCAGGCAGTCCTGCGCGGGCATCACGCTGACGTTGCTCTTATCCTGGTTCTCGAACGTTATCACATCCGTGGTGATCCGTCCCGACTTGGAGCCTTCCAAGCCCTCCAAGGTTTTCGCCGAGAGGTCGACGTTCTCGTAGCCCACGACCACTACCGGCGTCGAGTCGCTCAAGACTGCGCTTGGCAAGTTCGCGTTCGCGCCGTCCTCGTCCTCCGATTCGTCCCAGTTCGCCAGGAACTGACGCACGTCCAGCTCGGGCTTGTCGGCGAACTGCTTGGGCATTTTCTGTCGCGCGGCCGCGTCACTCGCGCTCGCACTCAGATCGCTGAAATCCTCGTTTCCCGGCGCCTGCATCTCGAACTGGCTCTGATTAAGGTTCTTCTGAACGGAATATCGATCCTGCGGCTGCATACCTTTCGCGCACAAAACGATTGCCTGATTGTCATGCTGCTGCGAAACTAGTTGCTCCCGCTTCTGGACGTTATGGTTCATCATTTCGGCGGGATTACCGTCGTCCTGCTTGCCCTGTTTGTCCACTAAGTTATCCGACGCCTGAGAATTCGACACTTGTTGCATCCTGGGGAAACCCTCGGGTATGTAATTCGAGTTTATTAAAACTCCATTCTGATCAAACTGCAAGTTTATGGATGGAACGGCAGTATTGACGGTCGTCGCGGCGACGCACGATTGTTGAGTCTGCGGCTGGGACGGCATCTGCCCTTGATATGCAACGGATTGCTGTAATTTCAGTATCTCGCGATACCTGAGGACGCACTCCTTGTACTTCGGGTGTGACTGGTAGCCGGGGATCCTCGTCATCTCCCTCAGGTGATTCTCCATCGAAAATCGCTGCATCGCTAGCTTCTGCTGATAGACCTGCTGGTACTGCGCGTGCATGTTTGACGGCTGCATTCTCGCGTTCATCATCGTTGTCGCGCTGTCGTTGGTGGCCGCCTGACAGTCGTGCTGGGACGTGTCCGTCGACGGGTTCCTCGGGTATTGCTGCGAGTTGAAGTAGCTGTTCTGCGCGGACGGCAGCATGTTCGGGTTCGGCACGCTCGTCGACATCATCGCGCCGTTGTTCTGATACGACATCGACTTGTTGTACTTCTGCTGATGAGCGAAGCTCTGCTCCTGCTGATGTTTCACCATGCTCTGACTCGGGGGAACGCTCATGCTGTTCGCCTTAGGATACTCCTTGATGTTCGGGTAAGGGTACTTCTGATAGTCGCCCGCGTAATTGTAGTTCTGCATCGACGGATAGCTGTGCAGCATGCCCGAGTTCGACGGGTAGCTGCGCGAGACCGCGCGCTCCTTGCGGTACTTGAAGTCGGGGAAGTTCCGTCGATGATCCGACGCGTTCGGCGCGCTGGCCGGCGGTAGGATCTCCTTGCCGTCGAAGTTGTCCTTCCTGAAGTTGAAGTCGCCTCCGAAGCGCCGGGCGTCCGCCTGGTAGCCATTCGTACGAATGTTTTCCCTGTAGGCGTTGTTCTGATAAGAGCAGTACTTCTCCCATTGCTGGTAATTGGGATCCGGATTGCAGCACGGCGCTTTGCAGGCGACGAAGGACGACGGCGGCGGGGGGCCCGTTCTGCTGGCGGCGTGCGAGTTCGAACTCGCGTTAGCGCTTCGCGGTCCTATCGGTCCGTGCGGAGCGCTCATGCTCATCACGCTTGGTCCGTTCATGTGTGACATAGGCCCGCTCAAAGGCACCTGATTGCTTCGGTAGCTCAGCTCTTCGTTTAGGCCGGTCATCGCGGTGTTCCTCGGGTCCATAGGGCCGTTCAGATTGTCCACCATGGGGTTCCTCGTGCTCGACGGCCCGTAGTGACCAATGCAGTTCTGCATTTGCACCATCGACGCCAACGGAGCATTATCCGTGGCATTGTGTCCGTGCGAGAGGTTCGCCGGTAAATGCTGCTGGAAATGCCTCGGATTGAAGTTCGGGTCGCTCTGGTGTTTCTCAAGTCCGTCCGAGCCGAGGTTCAGGCCGTTCAGCTGCGTCGGGCAGCTCGAATTAATACTGGAGATGAACGGTAAGTGTCCCGAATTGACATTTTGAGCAGTGGACGTCACGTCGCTTATTCCAGCTTGCGGGGAATTATACTGATGCCAATCTGGCATATTTCCACCGTAGTTCATTGTACATTGTTTTGTTATTATTTTCTCGTAATTACATCGTTCTCCTCACGCTCGTGCAGATACCTCGATAAATATTCGGAGCAGGGAGTCACCTGAGAAGAAAGGATCGAGCATTATTCACTATATAATTACAAGGAGGGATTTTTTTATCGTTAAAGCGAGCCTGAATTCTTATTCCACAATTGAAATAATGTCTAATAATTTCCAAGTCTGTGTTTTTGCTATGTCACCGTAGCGAAAACAGCAGCGGCAGCGGAATACTCGTTCTCAATTCATTCACCACTGATTGAGGCATGAAGAAAATAATAAAGCGGTGCGCCTGAATTTGACACGAGTTTGCGATATCGATCAAACTAAATATACATACACACGATGCGTCGCGACGCAATGCAAGTACGACCTAAATATGCATCTCTTTGACACCTGGCGCAAAATCACGCTTATCGGTATGGCCGAGTGTTTTTATCGTCTAATGACTCCACATGACACCTCTCGCTCGACGAGGCGCTGCGCCACACGCCGAGGGACTCGCGGTCGGGGAGGAACGTCGACCTCCTGTCAGTCGAAGCCCGAACTCGCGAGGTTCGCCGCGTAACGGTAGTGCGGAGGGGCCACAGGGGAGACAGGTGTCACCATGTTCACTGGAGTGTAGCCATTGTTATGGTTAGCCTGGATCGCGGGTTCGGTGTTTACTTTTCGCCCGCGTCGCCCCGACGTTATCAGCGTCCCGCGTCGAACGCGCGACTGGTGCGTCGTGCACGAAAGCGGGATAACTGGTGACGTCGTACTACCTGCCACGCGGTGGAAACGCACCTTGCTAGCGCCGGACCTTGAAAGCTCCACGGCTGGCGCCGTCGCACCGCTTGATCGCGCACGTTCGCGGGTCACGGAGCCCGCTGGGCGACGCTACCTCGTCGCCTCCGCCAGGAGACGGATTACGCGTAACGCGCGCGTAACAAGCGGAGGGCTTACCTGCACGTTAACGCCGCTCACAACACGCGCGCCATATTGGACACGACTGCTCGAGGAAAAATATATCACGCGCACTCTCGGCGCCGTCGGAGAGGTGCTGCTACGTCGCTTGTGACATCTATGCGCGTGTGCGCGCGTACGTGTGACCTGATATGCCGCCAGCGTGTGTGTACGTCTCGCGCCTGCGTGTCGCAGGCCCGCGACAGGGGGTGCAGAGAGTACATGGCGCCCGGGCCCGGAGTCCAAAAGGGGGCTCGGCCAGTATTAACTGTAATCTATAATATATTGCATGTTCTGCAAGAGTTCATGGCTTATCTAATTCATGGTTTTATCAGTTCATAGCTATCTATGGAACTTTAGATAGAGTACGCAGACTTGGTGACCTCCGTTTCCAAATGTCCGTGTTGGTTTAAGAATACTATTCACATTTTTAGTGACCGAAAGTATAGGGTTGGCCAAAAAGTAATTGCGTTTTTTTATATAAATAAAAGGCGAATTTTTCATGGGAAGCAAAAACTTTATTAAACAATGTATTGTCCATTTTGTTTGATTATCTTTTGCCATTTTTCAGGCAACTTCATGATTCAGCGCTCAAAAAAGTTCTTATCTTTTTCAGCAAAAAACAATTCCAACAACGATTTCATATCCTCATCAGCAGTAAAGGTTTTACCATTCAAGGCGTTTTGCAAAGAACGAAACGAATGGTAATCTGATGGTGCCAGGTCTGGCGAATATGGTGGATGTGGTAACATCATGGTAACACGTCCCATCCAAGCTGCAACAATTTTTTACGAGTGACCACACTTGTACGTGGTCTAGCGTTATCATGGTGAAACACAACACCTTTGCGATTCACCAATTCTCGACGTTTCTGTTCGATGGCATCGTTTAATTTATCCAGTTGACGACGGTATACGTCTGAATGAATGGTTTGATTCCTTGCAAGCAGCTCAAAATACACAGTCCCACCAGACTGACAGCATAATCTTTCTTTGGTGAATATCTGCTTTCGAAGTGCTTTGAGCAGGTTCATCACGCTTGCTCCACCATCTTTTTCGTTTGACGTTGTTGTAGACGATCGATTTTTCGTCGCCTGTTATCATACGTTTCAAAAATCGATCATTTTCCTCACGTTTCAAAAGAGAATCGCAGATGTCAATACGCTCAGTGAGATGAATTTCTTTGAGCTCATGTGGTACCCAAATATCGAGCTTACTAATGTATCCAAGTCGTTTTGAATGGTTCTCAACACTCGATTTCGATATGTTAAGATTCTCAGCAATCTCTCGTGTCGTTAAACGCCGATTCGAATCGATCGGTGCCTTTATTTTGTCATCATCAATTTCGATTGGCCTTCCTGAGCGTGGTGCATCTTTCACATTAAAATCTGCAGATCGAAATTTAGTAAACCAATTGTGACACTGCCGCAGTTTTAAAGCATCTTCGCCATATATGGGTTGGCCAAAAAGTAATTGCGTTTTTTTACATAAATAAAAGGCGAATTTTTCATGGGAAGCAAAAACTTTATTAAACAATGTATTGTCCATTTTGTTTGATTATCTTTTGCCATTTTTCAGGCAACTTCAAGATTCCGCGCTCAAAAAAGTTCTTATCTTTTTCAGCAAAAAACAATTCCAACAACGATTTCATATCCTCATCGGCAGTAAAGGTTTTACCATTCAAGGCGTTTTGCAAAGAACGAAACGAATGGTAATCTGATGGTGCCAGGTCTGGCGAATATGGTGGATGTGGTAACATCATGGTAACACGTCCCATCCAAGCTGCAACAATTTTTTACGAGTGACCAAACTTGTACGTGGTCTAGCGTTATCATGGTGAAACACAACACCTTTGCGATTCACCAATTCTCGACGTTTCTGTTCGATGGCATCGTTTAATTTATCCAGTTGACGACGGTATACGTCTGAATGAATGGTTTGATTCCTTGCAAGCAGCTCAAAATACACAGTCCCACCAGACTGACAGCATAATCTTTCTTTGGTGAATATCTGCTTTCGAAGTGCTTTGAGCAGGTTCATCACGCTTGCTCCACCATCTTTTTCGTTTGACGTTGTTATAGACGATCGATTTTTTGTCGCCTGTTATCATACGTTTCAAAAATCGATCATTTTCCTCACGTTTCAAAAGAGAATCGCAGATGTCAATACGCTCAGTGAGATGAATTTCTTTGAGCTCATGTGGTACCCAAATATCGAGCTTACTAATGTATCCAAGTCGTTTTAAATGGTTTTCAACACTCGATTTCGATATGTTAAGATTCTCAGCAATCTCTCGTGTCGTTAAACGCCGATTGGAATCGATCAGTGCCTTTATTTTGCCATCATCAATTTCGATTGGCCTTCCTGAGCGTGGTGCATCTTTCACATTAAAATCTGCAGATCGAAATTTAGTAAACCAATTGTGACACTGCCGCAGTTTTAAAGCATCTTCGCCATATATGGGTTGGCCAAAAAGTAATTGCGTTTTTTTTTATATAAATAAAAGGCAAATTTTTCATGGGAAGCAAAAACTTTATTAAACAATGTATTGTCCATTTTGTTTGATTATCTTTTGCCATTTTTCAGGCAACTTCATGATTCCGCGCTCAAAAAAGTTCTTATCTTTTTCAGCAAAAAACAATTCCAACAACGATTTCATATCCTCATCAGCAGTAAAGGTTTTACCATTCAAGGCGTTTTGCAAAGAACGAAACGAATGGTAATCTGATGGTGCCAGGTCTGGCGAATATGGTGGATGTGGTAACATCATGGTAACACGTCCCATCCAAGCTGCAACAATTTTTCACGAGTGACCAAACTTGTACGTGGTCTAGCGTTATCATGGTGAAACACAACACCTTTGCGATTCACCAATTCTCGACGTTTCTGTTCGATGGCATCGTTTAATTTATCCAGTTGACGACGGTATACGTCTGAATGAATGGTTTGATTCCTTGCAAGCAGCTCAAAATACACAGTCCCACCAGACTGACAGCATAATCTTTCTTTGGTGAATATCTGCTTTCGAAGTGCTTTCAGCAGGTTCATCACGCTTGCTCCACCATCTTTTTCGTTTGACGTTGTTATAGACGATCGATTTTTTGTCGCCTGTTATCATACGTTTCAAAAATCGATCATTTTCCTCACGTTTCAAAAGAGAATCGCAGATGTCAATACGCTCAGTGAGATGAATTTCTTTGAGCTCATGTGGTACCCAAATATCGAGCTTACTAATGTATCCAAGTCGTTTTAAATGGTTTTCAACACTCGATTTCGATATGTTAAGATTCTCAGCAATCTCTCGTGTCGTTAAACGCCGATTCGAATCGATCGGTGCCTTTATTTTGTCATCATCAATTTCGATTGGCCTTCCTGAGCGTGGTGCATCTTTCACATTAAAATCTCCAGATCGAAATTTAGTAAACCAATTTTGACACTGCCGCAGTTTTAAAGCATCTTCGCCATATACATGACATAACTTTTTATGAGCTTGCACAGCGTTTTTCCCTTTTCGGAAGTAATAAAACAAAATATGAGGAAAATGTTCTTTTTGATTTTCCATTTTGAAATCGACGGCAAAGAAACAATTGTTAACGAAATCGTGTAGTTTCTTTTTGTAAAACAAGCTTGAACTGTGAGTTGTTAACCTACATAATGAATTTGCGGTTTAGAATGAAGTTAGTTACATTTCAAGACATGTATGTCCATCTATTGGAAAAAACGCAATTACTTTTTGGTCAACCCAATAGCTTCAACAGAGAGGTCGTTCGGCAAACCAGCTCTGAGCTGGTCAAGAATTATTTTATTCATAAAGTCTACAACGTCGTAAAATTTGCCGAGTGTATTGAATGAAATATTGCCAGAGCAATTAATTTTCGTGCTGTGATTCGAAATTTTTCAAAACAAAAGAAGGCCAGGAAAGCTGCTTTTTTTAAATAAATGCTAAGTCTATCTACCTGTTTTTTATTATAATTTTTAATTAATAATTACGTCCTCCGATGATCCGATCTGCATTGCAGTGTAAAGGGATGCTCCAATGTAAACTCTTCCTCCTTATCCATATATTGCGGCACAAACAAAGATATTCAAATCAAATGTGCTTTCTACTTTCTCTTTTATTTTATTTTATATTTATCATGCAGGGAGCATAGGAGCATTCGGCCGCAGATAGAATGGCAACAGATCGCTTCTTTACAACTCTTTCTCATTTTCCACACCCTTCAACTGATAATATAAAACGGAATAACAACAAGATGACTAAGAAAAGGGGCGAAAGAAACTTTGTACCCTCTGATAAAAGTTCTCGCGGAGACCTGCTGTGTCACACCTACGCGCATGTGCAGCATGTGAGCGCGTACGACGAATACGTCGTAAAAATATACGATGCTAATCGCCTTACGCTTCGCTTAGTATAATCCGCACTGCGGAAGCCGTCTGCCCGTCGTGGCAATGGCTGGAAAAAGCGAAGAAGCTCGTTATAAAACTTCCATGCCAATGGGATAAGTGCCGTTAAAAGTTTGATGTAACAAATATACAGGGTGTCCCATTTTATATTTGTCGGTAAAATATTTCGATACGACGTCGTTTCAGAGAAAAATGTTTCAGACAAAAGTTATATGGCTTCGAGGGGGCAAGATGATGATATTCTCAATTTAATTATAGATGGCGCCACTTTCGAGATTCATCATGGCGGCCATTTTTTTAAATGGAAGTCGATTTTTCTCTCTAAGTGAAAGTTGTAGCTGATAATGAGACGAATACAACGGTTTTTTGTTTTTTGAAATTGGACCATTTTTCAGTGAGTTACAGCGTTCCAAAGTATACTGTTTTATAATTTAAGTATACACGTAAACCAAATCTTGTATCGAAAAATGTTTCTTACAAAAGTTTTATGACTTCAAGGGGGACATAAGATGCTGCCACTGATTTGATCTTGGGTGCACCTGTCAAGGTTTATGTGAAGGTTAACTTTTTTTTTAATGGATCTCTTTATTTCTCATTATACAGTCTTGTAGCTTACCTCGAGAGCTTTTCAAAACACTATAATAAAGTATTTTTTCGTTAAATATTATGTTACAATACTGCCGGCATTTGCATTACCCAAAGTGTACCGTTCTATCAACTATCCTACTTTTAGCGCTACCCAGGAACAACGGCGTGGACGTAGTAGGTTTCTGTTCCCTTCGGGGTGCTTTATTAATGTGAGTCCCCTTGCCTCTTACCATGAAGAGACGCTATAAACTTTGAAACGCTGTAATTCACTGAAAAATGGTCCAATTTCAAAAAACAAAAAACCGTTGTATTCGCCTCATCGTCAGCTACAACTTTTACTTAGAGAGAAAAATCGACTTCCATTTAAAAAATGGCCGCCATGATAAAATCTCGAAAGTGGCGCCATCTACAATTAAATTGAGAGTATCATCATCTTGCCCCCTTCGAACCAAACGACTTTTGTCTGAAACAGTTTTCTCTGAAACGACGTCGTATCGAAATATTTTACTGACAAATATAAAATGGGACACCCTGTATATTAATTTTAACAACATAATTTTATTTTTCATCAAACCTTTTTAAATAATGTTTCTTTTTATTTCTAGAAATGCAAATCTTCACGAAATATTCTCGCTCACGATAGAGTATATCTGGTTGGTTTGTTTCTAGCTTGTTGAAAATTATTTTACGCCCATTTTCCATAAATTTATATAAACGTAGAGAGATTTTTCATTGTGCGCAACTGCGAGTTTCGATGCATTTATTCGTGAGATACAACGATACAAGTTGTATTATGTACGAGTATAATTTACATTTATATTAAAATTCTAACGCACATGTTTTGTATTGTACATTATTGCTTGTTCTGTTTTTAAACGAGAGTTCGTTAATTTAATGTATCAGTAGAGGATACGAGTGGCTCCAACGACAACACTGCAGTAATGATAAAAATAGAACAATTCGTTTTCGCAAGTTGAAGCAAGCCCGAGTTACTTGGAGTTTTTGCGTTTACATTACTTATTAATGAAACAAACAATCGTTACATTTGATTGACAAGTCTTTAATATCCTTTAAAAGGTAAACTGTTTATAAAAATTATGTTACCTGGTTACGTGGTAGTACATAAGTTAATCTTAAGAGGTATTAATATACAACGAGTGAAGATTTTCTATACCATAAAGTACGTATGTATTTTTTTGTATCTTATCGGATGTAAAAAGTAGATTATATTTGTAGGAATAATTCAATATATTAACCATGATACTTGTGATATTGTCTTTTGCGCCCTTCGGAGAATGCTTCAAGGATTCAAGTTCAATTTGACAGCCTCCTGTCGTATCACAGAGATGAGCTCTTGATTTATTAAAAATATGAATCTCAATCCTGCCACCTGCAAGAAAAATACAAATTAGTGATTGAGTGTCAAATATATTAAATCACATGTATTCTTAATCGGTAAAGGTTTTCTTCGATATAAGAAAGCAACTACAAACATTTTATTTTATTATTAAGTTTATTAAAATCATTCCCGCAACAGCCCTACGTCCCGCCTTACGGAGCCCTATGGGGCAGGTACGGTAAGGGAAACCTGTTACTTGACCTTTCAGTACGCAAAGAGATGCACGAAGAGATACTACGCTCCGACCGCCTGATTTATTTTCCTGCCCGGTAAAGATCAGCTACCGACTTTCTTTTTTCGGCTGAATAGACTCAAGGAGCCGGAATTTCTGACAGAAAATAACACAGAAGATACCGTGCCTCTGCCGAGATTCGAACCCGAGTCATCCGAGTTGGTAGACCAGCGCGTTACCCAGTGGACCACCGCGCACCATTAAATTTATCGCGTTTTCTAATTATAGTAATTACCTCAATCACACTATTGTTGTTCAGTTTCATCTTATTGCCAGCTAGAATCGGCCTGCTGTCCACAAAGATCGGTCGCTTTCCTTCGGACGACAAGAAGAAGTCTCCATTATTTCTCAGGCGAATGGTACCTTGTCGACGTGAAACTTTCCAAGCTGGTCCCTCTAAGCTAAGATCCACGTCGACTGTGTGATCTTTTGTGGAACGTCCTACGCTTATCTAGGCGAAAATGTAGAAGAACGATTATGAAGTGTAAATTAATTTGGAAATAAATCATAACACGATAACGTGTCGACAGTTTTATTCCAATAAAAAATAATATAAATATAAATTATATAAATACGTAAGTAAAAAGTATCGAGATGCTTCTGCCACGCTTCTTACCTCTCTGGACCTCATGAGGTACCTGACGAGTCTTCCCCTTAAAATGGCCAAGGTTTGATTATCGAAATCGGGGGGGTTCACGCCCGTGACACTGTCGACGAGCACTTGCCACCTGCCAAGCTCGTTTTCCAGCACTTTAATTTCCTTCTTATTCTTTCTGTCCGCAGTCGCTAGCTCAGCATCCACTAATTCATCTTTTACTTCCATCAGCTCGGTATCGTTGATCATATCCTCCGCGTCCGAGAAGTTCAATACGTGTTCGCCGCGCGGTAAGCTCTGCACCGTCTGATCCGGTAATAAGTGATACTGCTTCATCAGCTGCCAATGGCTGTGCAACGCTTTCGCGGTCCTGGCTGGGTAGAAGGTGTGCGCATTCACTTCCAGCAATTCTTGAAACACTTCCAGAGTTGGCTGAGAGGTCTAATGAGAGAAAGTAGAACGTTATGTATTTACAATAAAATAATTGTGTGACATCATCAAAGAAAGAACATTTAAAAATTAATACTCGCCGATTTAATAGTGCCCAGCAGATCCTCTTCAGCCTTGCTGTACAATGTTCTCGCTTGGACACTGGCTATTAATTCGGGATGCAAATTGCGCATGGCTTGCACCGCCACGCGCGAAACCGCACTATCGTACAACAATGCGTACCACCTCTGTTGTATCTCTTGCAACGTGAAGCGGCAAGAAAATTTTGTACCTCGGTGAACCTTGGATGCACGAGTAAAATATTTCAATTCATAATTAACGTTGTAGGAGCAAGAAAACTATGAAGACCAAGTACCATTCTCAAGTCATTTGTCTGCTGTACACCAGTGATCAACGCCAAGTCATCAGTAGGTTTCCATCGTCCCAGATCCTTCGTGGCGTTCACGGAATGAGCGTGGTTCTTGTTCTTCTTATTTTTCCGTCCAGGATTCGAGCCGCTAGGTCGGCTAGGTCTGCGATTGCATCTGTCGGACTGTGCCAGTGTAGTCGGAATTGGTATCGGAGTGGGTAGCGTTTGCGTTGGCAGGACATCCATGGGACCGGCAGACACGGAGATCGTTCGTGATCTCGATGCCGCTTTGGCACTCGTAGCGGGCGGTTGTAGGTTAAACGTTGTCTCCACCACTTCATCGTCGAACTTCTTACGTTTTATTGTACGCGAAGAGCTTTAAGTAAAACCAAGAGAAAAACATTGGCATTTAAAAAATTATTTAAATTAAAAAGTTACAATTATTGCATTAAACTATTATATTAAAATTGATTGTACTAAAATAGATATTAAAAGCGGATAATTTTGCTTGGGGTTTTAGGTGTCTTAGCTAACTAATACATTGACATTTACGCGAGACAAAGTTGTCACTTGGTAACGCCTTGCAACGTTCCGACACATCGTTACAACTTCTCGATTCTACTTTGACACATAATTCTTTAATAAATACCTTCTCCGCTTTGTTGCTAAAGCCTCTAGAGCCGCGGATTCTATAGGAATATTTAAGAATCCGTCCGTATTATGTGCAAGTCCAGTGTGGTTGAGGTTAGCTGGAGTTGACATATCCATGTTGTGTAAGCGAATGCAGGTGCGCTTGAAGTCGTCAAACCATAATATACGATCGATTACGATGCTATGTACACCTACAAACAAATCACGATTACTTTAATGTTTAATATAATTATACTTGAAATCTCTTCGTTCAGATCGAAACATCAAGCTCGGTGACGCGATTGAATCATACACAATTGTTGTGTCACTCGTATAAAGAACTTGGAGCGGATCGATAGTAATCGATTGACACAGATATAAGTCGACTATAAAATCGATATATGAGATAAATAAGTAAGTGGCTGTTTTTAAACAAAAAGCGCTTACTGAGTCACCGCCGTATAGTTAGCAGACAAATATGATAAATCTTATTTGTTTTTATTGCAATCGTTTGGGAAAGTTTAGGAAACCACTTTTAGAGTTTGGGAAATAATAGTTTTTTAATAATTAATGAAAATTAGTTGAGCGTATAGTTAGCAGACATCATTCCAAATAATGTTCTTTTTCGCTTCTTTCAACGCCAAATCATTTGGGAAATACGCCTGTAATGTTTTTAGAGTTTGGGAAAATAATTGCGTCTCAAAATAAAGTTTCATGTCATCAACCAGACGTGAAGCCAAAAATCTAGGGATTTTTGACCATAGCCTGTATAACTAAAATGTTTATAATCTTCGATACAGTCAAGACCGACGAGTTTACACAATCGTGCAATAAAGCGTTGAGTAGCATACAGACGTCTGTGGATAGTAACCCAGGCAGCACACATTGGTTTCAAAACCGTTTCATAAACGTTTTGCCGTAACGTTTCATAACCATTTTATTGAAACGTTTATTTAGGAGAAAAATGTCCAACGAAAAAACGTTTTAGAAACCATCAGAAAAATATTTATCAATTCTATATATCAGTGCCCCAAAGATAGACAGAGTTAAGTCACATTTTTGTAAAAAACTAGGTTTTTATATTTTATGAATTACTCTCTAAATTTCGTGTAGTGGAATCTCACTCTTTTGAAATATCACTTCAAGTAATAATGATCTCAAAAGTTTCAAAAGAAAAGAAGAAGAAAAGAGTATTGGATCGGTTTTCCGGATGGTTATTTATAAGGTGATGACACAAATGTTACTTGCGAGAACGTCACGTCTGGCCGGCCATCTATCGGTCGCTTGGTGAATCAGGGGTGGGAATCACACGCACTTGTGTTGAGTTTTGTCTCTTGTTCCATAATCGAGTACATTGAAACGTATGATGTAAAAATAATTAATACTCGCAAAGTAAGTAGAAATGACTATTTTTTCTATATTAATTATATAATTTCAAATCAATTTAATAAAACACATTTTTCGTTTCTGTGGAAAGGTGAAAAATACGTTTTTAAAATTGAGGTCTAAAAACGGTTTCTATTTAAACCGTTTCTTAAATGGTACTTTATGTTTCTTAGACATTAGACATATATTAGGCTAACATGTGCTGCCTGGGAAGTCTTGTGCTATGCTAAAGCAATGGAGCTAGAACTGAGTTACCAATGGTCTCAGAATAGAATGACACGGAAACAAACGAAATCGAAATACGGTTTCTAAAATCATCGCACAACTTTGGATAATTTAATGCATTATGTCGTACGGTGCGTTTACGTTTAACCGTCAGAGTATCTTTGTGATTTTACCATTTCGTTCGTTTACACGATTAATCGCGCGGTTCTAACGACTTTGTATGATCGTAGAGAACAAAAAAATCGTATATAGAGATCTTTGTAAATTCTTTTAGTTTGAATATACAGTTTATTAACAATATTTCTTTTACGTTAGTTTTAATGTAATAAAAATCGATTGTCCATGAGGAAGATATACAACTCGCATGGTATCGAATTAAAAAATTTGAAAATAAAATTCAGTGTCTCTTCTAGAAACAGCTGTTCTATTGGGTTGGCCAAAAAGTAATTGCGTTTCTTTCCAATAGATGGACATACATGTCTTGAAATGTAACTAACTTCATTCTAAACCGCAAATTCATTATGTAGGTTAACAACTCACAGTTCAAGCTTGTTTTACAAAAAGAAACTACACGATTTCGTTAACAATTGTTTCTTTGCCGTCGATTTCAAAATGGAAAATCAAAAAGAACATTTTCCTCATATTTTGTTTTATTACTTCCGAAAAGGGAAAAACGCTGTGCAAGCTCATAAAAAGTTATGTCATGTATATGGCGAAGATGCTTTAAAACTGCGGCAGTGTCAAAATTGGTTTACTAAATTTCGATCTGCAGATTTTAATGTGAAAGATGCACCACGCTCAGGAAGGCCAATCGAAATTGATGATGACAAAATAAAGGCACTGATCGATTCGAATCGGCGTTTAACGACACGAGAGATTGCTGAGAATCTTAACATATCGAAATCGAGTGTTGAAAACCATTCAAAACGACTTGGATACATTAGTAAGCTCGATATTTGGGTACCACATGAGCTCAAAGAAATTCATCTCACTGAGCGTATTGACATCTGCGATTCTCTTTTGAAACGTGAGGAAAATGATCGATTTTTGAAACGTATGATAACAGGCGACAAAAAATCGATCGTCTATAACAACGTCAAACGAAAAAGATGGTGGAGCAAGCGTGATGAACCTGCTCAAAGCACTTCGAAAGCAGATATTCACCAAAGAAAGATTATGCTGTCAGTCTGGTGGGACTGTGTATTTTGAGCTGCTTGCAAGGAATCAAACCATTCATTCAGACGTATACTGTCGTCAACTGGATAAATTAAACGATGCCATCGAACAGAAACGTCGAGAATTGGTGAATCGCAAAGGTGTTGTGTTTCACCATGATAACGCTAGACCACGTACAAGTTTGGTCACTCGTGAAAAATTGTTGCAGCTTGGATGGGATGTGTTACCACATCCACCATATTCGCCAGACCTGGCACCATCAGATTACCATTTGTTTGGTTCTTTGCAAAACGCCTTGAATGGTAAAACCTTTACCGCTGATGAGGATATCAAATCGTTCTTGGAATTGATTTTTGCTGAAAAAGATAAGAACTTTTTTGAGCGCGGAATCATGAAGTTGCCTGAAAAATGGCAAAAGATAATCAAACAAAATGGACAATATATTGTTTAATAAAGTTTTTGTTTCCCATGAAAAATTCGCCTTTTATTTATATTTAAAAAAACGCAATTACTTTTTGGCCAACCCAATAAATTCTCATATTCTTTTCTTTTGCTTTCCACTAGTAACTCGGCTTGAAACAAATTAGGCGGCAGTTCACCGTACTGAGCGAGAGATTGGTTGAGATTTGCCAATTTACTTTTCCTTTCCAAGTAAAGGATATATTTATCTAGTATTTTCTCAGGATACTGCTCGTCAACCTGCATGCCACTCAGATCTGCTTCTAATTTCTCCACAGCTTGCTTATACTCTTTCAGCTTTGCAGATAAGAATACCTTGTTGCAATACAGACTGTCCCTATCCTTCTCTGTCTCATCGATCGTGTCTTTGAGGGTATCAACTGCGCTATGCAGATGGTCAAGCTTTGTTTGCAGTTTAGTGGAATTTTTAAGTAGCTTATCGTACATCAATGACATCTGCTTCTCTTCCCTCTGTTGCCTCTTCTCCTTTATAATCCTTTGCTCCTTGGCTACACGTAGTGCTGTTTCATCAAATTCAAGCAGTTTCTCGTTTTTCAGGATCAAAGACACTTTTTCCAGGCCCTCTTTTATGTCATTGGGTAATACCTTAATCTCAAGATTCAATTTTGATAAGAAACTTGTGACTACCTTTGTGAAAACGGCGTTTTCTTCCGTCGTTTCCGATATTCCTCTCTGCAAGTGTCGAAGCAAGGAAACTTCTTCAGTGGTGGGTACATTTCCGTTGTGACCCTTTGCGACTCCAGTCGTAAGAAATGGACTCACTGTACGAGAGCGGTGCTATCTGCCATCAATAACATAAATATTTTATTTACCTTTTAGGAGGATTTAATCATTATAAAAGTTTCAATACTCTGAATACGCGTTGAAGTAACTTCACAGGTATAAACATATATTTATTTAAATTATTGTCGCCTACCTACGCGCTACATATAAGTTACGGTAAAAAATTAAATACATGGCGCCACTTTAGAAATCGCACGAGAAGCGAAATGTCTCGATTTGTGCGCTAGTCACGGAACTGCTACAATTTATTATCATCTAAACATCGAAACTTTTCCTATAATACCTCTAACATATTTTACTATTATTTACAGCATTATTTATTTATACGCAAATCAACTATCGTATGTATATCACAAAAATTGTTCGCGATTAAAATATTGAAATGGACTCCCTAAATCTAGCGTAAACTTAATTAATGTACAACAAAATCGAGATAAGGCAAATTGAAAGCATCGTCACGCTTCACACGTCAATTGCTCCCCGCGAGAGAGAGAGAATGGACGCAATTATAAGTAACGCAATAGCGAGAAAAACATTATCACATGTAAACAATTATTATTCGTTATAAATTAATTAATTCGGTGGCTTTATTTTCATGCACTTCTGATAATCGAGTCCGAATTTAAGGGGTTACATACCTCCATAGCGGCGAAAAATTGATATGTTTGGGGCATTTTTTTAGGGGGTATATCTGAAATAATAAAGTAAAATATGAATTGCATATGATTTACTGGTCCTTTAAGTGTAAAAAAATAATTAGTAATAAATTTTTGAATATTAATAAAATGAAGTTTTGTGGCATTAATTGGACCGCTGCTAAAAAAATGTCCCCTCAGAGTCGGCATGATATCTTCTTGTAACATTGATGGATCTGACAAATGCAAGAAATTTCTTGTAAAGTAATGTTGTAGTTATAGTCTGTCGAGCCAGATTTTTTAATTTCAAAAAAATAAATAATTTATGCCAGTCAAAATTGAACTTCATGTTTTCATGAAAAATTTCGGTCTTTAATTGTTTATAAACATTGTATTAAACAAAATTGCAAAAAAATGGCTCGACAGACTATAGACAAAACGATTACGAAGATTTGAGAACAAAAAATTTTTTTAAATATTGAAAACTATTCGAGTTATCGTGCCGACCGTGTCAAAAAAACTGGTTTCGAGAAAAACGCGTTTAAAGTTTGAGAAGTAAAAATCGTGTAAATATTAATTTTTGTAGTGAGCTTAATCTCCCATTCCAATTTCATATTGCGTGCCTTCTTTCTCGATAATTTTTATATTTTGTACAGTTTTCTGTAATCTGTGGGCTGTTCGAGCTTATTTGCGGTAGCCTGCGCCGCGGCCCGCCTCCTGACGCGCGGTCATATTTATTGTTATATCTTCGTTACGGATTGGAATTTTTCACTAATTCTTTTTTTATTATATTTTTAAAAGTATAAAGAATGAAAATCAGTAATACAAAAAAATCGATTGTTTGAAAATTCTGGAGGTATGTAACCCCTTAAACATCGCGATCCTGATGTCATTAACGTTTACGTGATATGACGGAACAATCGGCCATGATTTTTGTTGCCGACCGATTCGATAAATGTATCCGTTGTACGACACATCAATGAACGATCAATAGAATCAGCTTAGTACGTTTGCTTCTTCGCGCCACGCCGATAAGCACTATAGACATGACAGGCGTTACAACAGCACAATGATAGCATAAATTTGATAGCTACAAAGAACAAATCTATTATATCCACCTAAAATTTCGTCAAAAAGCAACAGTTTCTGTGTTGTCTATGAAAGAAAGAGAGAAAGATAAAAGAATTCAGTATTATAACGTTAGCCACTTGGTTGCTCCTAGTCCATTACCGAAATTTATATAAATCATATGAAATACTATCATTCCTGTAGAATTCCAGCTGCAGCAACAACGTGCGCAGTGTGACTTTCATTGTTATCGTATCGTTTGGGACATGTGTAACGGTGTTAGCATTAACTCGAAGGCGGCGTCCTTCAGATTGGCGCCACGAAGATTTGCATCCTGCAGATCGGAGCCAGATAAATCACAGCACTACAAAATACAAACACATTTAAGTACATACATTAATATTAGTATATAAACGCAATAAATATTAAATGTAATAAATACAAGAAATATAAATCATAATTGCTATAACAAAATAAAAATATTGGATCAGTTTTTTTTTAATATCGTCCCGGTTGGGACGGAAACGCCTTCAACCCACCACCTCTCTAGGGTTATTTAGCATAAATATTGGATCAGTCAAAAAGTTTGGTTCGGTTTTGCAAATTTTACTTTATTGTATTCAGTAGAAACAAATTATTCAACCAAGTAATCACCATCGTTGTCTATGATTAGACATTATTGCCTATGACATTCTAATTATAATGTTTATTAGCAATAAATTATCAATTACAATGACATAAACATTGTTGCCTGTATTATATGTATGAATTAAACTGAACTTTTTGACTGACCCAGTATTAAAAGAAATAATAGAAACAGAACTTATGTTGAAACAACGATGCGTGATGAACAAACAGCACCTCTAGGTCCGCACCGGCCAAAACAGCAGACCTCAGGACGCAATTTCTCAGGACGGCATTTTTTAACGTCGCCACGCGCAGATTAACAGACGCCATATTACTGCCCTCGAGGTTGGCGCCTTTCAGATTCACGCCTTCCATGTTCGCGGGCAAACCGCCGGGATCCTCGAAGTTGCACGAACGTAAATTCGCCGCGGCTAGGTTTGCGCACGACATTTTGACGCACATTAATTGTGCGCCCTGCAGATTCGCGTGGGACAAATCGGCCCGCTCGAAGCAGCATCCAGACAAATTGGCACCTGCCAGACTGCAGTGGTGCATAATAGCGTACTGCAAAGAGCAAACTTGTTTGTAGGTACAACAAACTGGACTCGAACAGACTTCCCGAAGTTTTATTAATTTAAAATATTTTATGAAGTTTTAGTTGTAATAAAAAAAACATGCTTTTACAGATTATAAAATTTCGCGCGATCACGTATGTCGAGATATCGAGATGTAAAAAAGTAAAGCGTATAAAACGACAACGGCAGACGAGAGAGAACAATTCTCAAGAAACGAGACACTTTATACGATCCTTTGATATGGTCCTATTTATTTGCAAGGCGAGAAATGCATATATACCTTGAAATTGATGTTCCTGAGATCTAGCTTGGAAAGATCGGCTTTGACAAAGTCGACTCCCTGGAACCTGAGCTCTGCATTGGTCGGCGTTGACATGATTGCTTTAAGTACATCATTGCGGGTCAACGATTTAAGACCCTCTTTCTGCAGTTCCTCCTTCTCCACAATCGCTGAGAGAATTCGTATGGCGCCTTCGATGCCATAGAAATGAGCCTCCGCCAACACCCCTGGCAAACAATTTCGTTTCTTAGTTCCTTAGGTTTTACGTAAAGCTGATCTGTAGCAGTAACTTAAATATGACTGAAGGTACATATACCAGCTACATTCACATTGGAATCAAGTATTACTTCGCCGTGCCTTAGATAATTTAATAGCGGCTCGAAATACAGAGGACTCCTGTCGATCAGATACGCTCCAAGGTGATCTTGTTTACTCGGCTGTATCGCATTCTCAGTGTCCGTGCTCTCCGTAAACATTCTGTGGAAAATTTCTTTACAATTATTTTACTCGTGCATACATACTCGTATACACACACATAGAAATATTTCGTTTCAGTGAATATACTCCGTAATACAATACATGCAATTTTTCCTAAGCAATATATAAAATATCTAAGTAATTTTATGCTAGCAAAAAAATTACAGATATACCTTGCTAACATGCTTATAGGCTCCTTTTTCGTTAAGGTATCCCTAGTTGTGGTAAAATATTTTCCCCCAACGTTCAGCGTAATCCATTCTGAATTTTTATTTAATTTGTTACTATGTATCTTATCTTTTTGTATATAATCCTCTCCACTTGAGACGTACAAAATATCATCATCTCTGTAAAACAATGGGAAGAAAGAATATAGTATAACGTTATAATTAATATTGTAATACATATATAGTGAAAATAACAGTACAAATATAATGCACCAAGATGACGTTTTGTAGTATCGGTTATGAAAAAGAAATATGACCATTCATCTGCGAGTCAAGAGAGAGAGAAAGTAAAATCTCTTCAGTAACAAAAAAAGTAAATAAACTGCAAGCGAGTTACCTAATTAACTTGATATCGTCAACCTCGCCACCCTGTGGTGTGAAGATCCTCTTTGCAGTTATCTCGAATTTCGCACCGGCCGCTAACAACAATTCGTCTAATGAATGAGTCACCACAAACACCTGTCAAATACAAAAATATGTTGTAAAACAAAAACTGCTTTCATTGAACGTTTCTACTACGCCTACGCAGCTTCTCAACAAGACGTGCAACACGAGTCCGCTCGTCAAGAGATGTAAGTTTTCACTTGAGACAAAAGAAGTATACAAAATCTGTTTACAAACGGTAAAAAGGATAAAATGCAGCGTACAAGCAGGATGTAGCAGTACCTTGCCGTTGACATCAGTGCCATTAAGGAAAATGATCACTCTCTTCATAGTTGTGGATTGCAATAAATTTTCTTCAATAAAAGGAGCCTCTACGTGCGTCCCTACGTGGACGGAGACCGTCCTCTGGGTCGTCAAACTCTCGCATGTAAACAACTAGAACCGACGTTGTTATCGCTATCCAGCGCCTACCTGGCGATGCTGCTCGTGGTGCGTATTATGATGATACAATTTACAACCGGCGCTTTGATGTAGATGTAGATGTAGACCAAATACGCGTGCGCACAGTGAGAAAAGCGTCCAACAACGCCATCTGAACTTCCCTCTCACTTTTTTTCGTTTTCTTTTTTTCTCTCATCGTAAAAAAACAAAAAAACTGTGGCCCATTGTATTATTATACGGAAATATTGAGTGCGCAAATTAATTCGATGCTTTTCTCGAAGAAATTGAAGCCACCAAAAATAATAAACACATGAACCTTCGAAATATTCGCCATCATTTTCTCATACTTTTCTCCATCTATCGAACAGCTGACGACTCCTCTCTCGACAAAAAGAGAGTAAATAATTTAAAATAAAAAGCTCAATTTCTTTAAAAAAAAGCATCGAATTAACTTGCGCACCTAATAAAAACGTTTCCTGATACATTGACGAGTTGTGCTATTTAGAAACTTGTTTAATTTGTTTAATTCGACGTTACAGTATTACTTACAAATGAAGAATTGTTCCGATCAATCGTTAGAGCATATTTAGATTTGAAAATAAGGATTTAAGCAGTGCGAAATTAGCGCAATTTTAATTTCACGTTAAATAAGAAACATATCAAAACTATTGTTTTTTTTTTAATTCACGACTTAACAATGTTGTATGGGACACATGCAGAAAATAGTGTATCTTAGAAAATTTATTTACAAAATTATATACTTATTCAGAAATATTACTGTATCATACCAGGTCTAACTTAAGACTGTTAACATATCACTCAATTGAAACGTTAAGTTTGTAAAATTCTCAAGACATTACTTGATAAATACTTAACACACATTAAGTATTTATTGACGACGGTAAACCTTATTAAACAACGTCATAAATATCATAAATATTAAAATGGTTGTATTAAACTCTTCAGAAATCTAAGTACTAATTTCTATGTAGTGATATTAATAATAGTACGAATAGTATTAATTTATCATGAGCCTAGGTGCAATATTCATCGCCATCAGTTCCTGGAAAAGGAGCTTCGCCGCGTACGGCAATCTAATTTGCGAAATTTGCGTTTTGTTTTTGCATCCTTTGCACTCGAAGGTGTTGTTCCGTAAATTTGCTATGGCTATCAGGCCGCAAAAATTGCATATGTGAATTCGATATGGGTCCGACACTTCAAATAGACGTTCCCTCAAAAATTGCGCCGCGCCGTGAGAAATCTGACAGTCACGTTCCATCTCTCCGAAACGAAGTCCACCGTCCCTAAAGCCCATAAAAATATATATGAATAAACGAAAAATACTTAACAATATACATGTACATATACATCGAAGCTGGCGGAACAGATTTTAATTAAAGTAAATCGATTTTGACCATTTTGACGATTCAAATAATCGTTATATAAAGTGTTTTTAGTCAAATTTCATTTATTCGCTGCATATTAGAACAGCAAGACTAATGATACGTATAGTTACCTCGCGCGACCTTCCATAGGTTGCCTAACTAGAATTTGCACGGGTCCTCTTGCTCTACTATGAATCTTATCGTCCACCATGTGCTTCAAGCGCTGATAATAAGTCGGCCCTAAAAAGACTTGTGCGTTGATTTTGCGACCTGTATGTCCATTGTACATAACTTCGTTTCCTCGTAATTGGTAACCGTATTCCTGCAGAAGCGTCGAGATCTTTTGCACATTCACAGCATCGTTGAACGGTGTAGCATCACCGATCTCTCCTAAAAATACATAGACATCTTTTTATTCATTTTTTAATATTATTTATATTAGATTTATTTACTTATAGATCAACTATACTATTCTATATATAATAATTTGTAAAAATAATTCCAATGTAACATGCCAAAGAGAGGAAGAAAGAGAGAGAGAGAGAGAGATTTTCATATGGTATAATCATCTTAGTTGTGTTATTATTTCTACAAATTAGTAAAAGATTATTACAATTATATACAGGGTGTTTCCTCTAACTGTAGCGCTTAGAATATCTCTGCTTCCTTTGATGATATGAAAAAAGTCAAAGGACGAAAATTGTTCGATTCAAAGAGACTAGTACTCTGGTAAGAAAATTATTTTTTTTAATGTGACCTTTCACAAGATATCAAGGTCATGAACATTTTTTTAAACGAGATGGTATATTTTCCTTAACGAAATGATGTAGCTTGTAAAAAACAAATTCAACCATACAGAATATGTTGACCTTCAAATGACTTTGAACCACAAAAATCACGTTTAGGAAAAGAAACTCTATTGTATAACTACAAAGATATACCTTTTTTACAGATGTTCGAAATGATCACCGTTTACTTCCATACACTTTCGAATTCGATGAATAAACGATTGTTTTACGTTTTTGAGAGATTCCGGAGTAATTGCGGTGCACGCACGCTGAATTCTTTCTCGCATATCTTCAGGTGTTGTCGGAATATCGCGATAAACTTCATTTTTAGGTGTCCCCAAAGAAAAGAATCAAGAGGCGTAAGATCTGGTGATCGAGCCGGCCAAGAAATTCTTCCACCACGTCCAATCCAGCGATCAGGAAATGATTCGTTGAGTATGTTCCGTGCAAATGAAGTTTATCGCGATATTCCGACAACACCTTATATCTTTGTAGTTATACATACAATAAATAGAGTTTCTTTTCCTAAACGTGATTTTTGTGGTTCAAAGTCATTTGAAGGTCAACATATTCTGTATGGTTGAATTTGTTTTTTTACAAGCTACATCATTTCGTTAAGGAAAATATACCATCTCGTTTAAAAAAATGTTCATGACCTTGACATCTTGTGAAAGGTCAGATTAAAAAAAATAATGTTCTTACCAGAGTACTAGTCTCTTTGAATCGAACAATTTTCGTCCTTCGACTGTTTTCATATCATCAAAGGAAGCAGAGATATTCTAAGTGCTACAGTTAGAGGAAACACCCTGTATTTAAAAGTCAAGCATTTTATTTAATCGGTATTTTATCTAATTGATATTTTATCGATCTCTATATACATATATAATATATATCTCTCTTTTAATCTACATTTGAATTGAGCGAAAAAATGTGAAAACTGTACCTTTGTTAGCGGAAACTTTTCCTTGTATGCACTCGATCAAGTGACCGATGGTCATACGAGAGGGGATGGCGTGGGGATTGATGATAATGTCGGGTGTGAGACCCTCACAGGTGAACGGCATATCTTCTTGCCTGTATTGAATTCCGCATGTACCCTTCTGCCCGTGACGCGACGCGAACTTGTCGCCGATCTGCGGAATGCGCACACTACGCACGCGAATCTTGCAGAACTTGTATCCCTCGCTGTTTAACGTCAACATCACTTGGTCGACTATCCCGGTCTCGCTGTTGCGCAAGAAGGTGGACGCGTCGCGTTTCGTAAAACGCTTGGTCGTACTGTCCAACTGAAAGCACGAATGAAACGAGGAAACGTTAAAATGTTTCGTGTCAATCAAGACATTCAGCGTGCAATTTGGTGGATCAGTGTCATCCGGCGTGCTCACATTGTACATTAAGCAGCGAATACATTGAAAGATACTGGGACTTGTACCTCATCGTCCGTTTCGGGTAGAGTAATTGTCTTTCCTATGATCACGTCGTCACCCGACACGCGAATGCCAGGGGCAATGATTCCGTCGTCGTCCAACTTGTCGTATATAGCATTACGCATTCCTTGGCAGGTAGAACGCGAAGGTTTCTCAAACTGTTCCTCCTGGTCACCGATCTTCTTCGATTCCGCCTCCTTGTACGAGCGGTAGAACACCGATCGGAAGAAGCCTCTCTCAACGGCGCTTGCGTTCAAGATGACGCTGTCTTCTTGATTGTATCCTGTGTAGCACAGGATAGCGACGATGCTGTTAATGCCGGCCGGCAGCTCACGGAATCTCAGATACTCCATGGATCTCGTAGTGACCAACGGCTTGTGAGGATAATACAGTACATGAGCCAACGTGTCCATACGCACGTGGAAATTTGTAATGTACACGCCCATTGCTTGTTTCCCCATAGCGCTCTGAAAGATAAAAAAAATCTATATCTAAATTTAAATATTTATAATAATTAAATAATATATTTCGACAGGGTATTCCAGAAAATTGCAAAGTAAAAGATCGAAAGAAAATGTAGTGTATATTGCTCCTGTACCTGATACGTATTCCTAGGACTTTGATTGTGATCAGGAAATGGTATTATGGAAGCGCACACGCCAAGAATCATTGCCGGATGAATTTCACAATGAGTGTAGGTCGTACAATACGCGTACTCCTTTTCCTGCCTCAGATCGTCTGGTGACATGGCTATCATGACGGTTTCCTCCTCCAGTGTGTCTATGTACTCTACAACTCCGCTACCTACCAATTCTTGCCATCTGTAAGAGATTAAATTGAATCATAAATTAATGCACGTTACAACTGCCATTATAATTTACAATGATTTGCAATTGTATTGCCAGTTTAGTTAACAAATAAATTGGAGTTATTATCTTATTTACTAGCGAATTAAAGAAGTTATTGAATTTAGGTTTTAATATTTAAATAAAAAATGGTTATCATCAACGTATATAAAACTAAAGACATCAGATTAATTTGCGCACCTAATAATAAAAAAATAATAAATAAATAATAATAGTTTAAAGATTATGACGTTCCTCTTCAACGAACAGCACAAAACTGATGAACCAAGAGAACGCTCTTACCCGTCATTATTGTAATCCCTTTCTTTCAGCATATCGATGTGTCTTTTCTTCAATAAGAGATTTTGTCCCTCCACTATGAGCAGGGGTCTACTGATTCTGCCCGCATCGGTATAAATCCTTATTTCACGGTCCCTGATGTCGCGGATCATCGACACTTCCGACACGATGATGTCCATCTGCCGTCTCAGCTTGCGCAAAGTGGCCATCAACTGATCCGGATCCCTGTGGATGCCGACCCAGCATCCGTTCACGAATATCTTAGTAGCATCAGCAATAGCGCTCGGAGCTATTTCCTCAAGATTCTCCATCGACCATTCCTCCAAGAACTCCAGAATAGGAGACGGCTGCGAGCCAACGCTTATATACGCCATCAAGGCCAGATTTTTTACCAGTCCCACAGCAGCACCCTCGGGCGTTTCTGCCGGGCATAGCATACCCCACAACGTGTTGTGTAACTGACGCGGCTTGGCGAGTTTGCCGTCCCTTCCGATCGGCGAGTTTACTCGCCTCAAGTGCGACAACGTCGACGCGAAGGTGAGCCTGTTCAACACCTGCGACACGCCCGCTCTCGCCTGATGCGCCTTCTTCTGGTCGCCCCAGTTGCCCGTGGCGAGCGAGTACCGCAAACCATCGGTAATGATCTTCGTCTTGATCGCCAGTTCGAGATTGAAATCCTTGCCTCGGTCGATAAACTTCTGCGCGTACAGACGCACCTCCTTCATCAGGTTCTTGAACAGGCCACGGAACAGGAATGCCAGCAAAGGTCCGGCCAGGTCCAGTCTTTTGTTACCGTAATGATCGCGATCGTCTAGCTCCCGTCGTCCCAAAGACGCCGACAGTAATCTGTGCACCATGTAGCCCAGAAAGTAAGCCTTCTTCGTCTCGCAGAAGTCGCTTATGCCAACGTGCGGCAGCATTTCCTTCTGCAAGATTTCTCGAGCGTACTTGATTCGCTTCTCCTTGGTCACGCCTGGTTTCGCGCCCCTCGAGCCGATGAAGTTCAAGGCGACGCTCTGCTCCTGTATAACGAACGCCTCGTCCAGGGACGGCTTCACCATCTCCATCATTTCGGGATCGTCGAAGTCGTAGATGATGTGCTCGAGGATGTCGCGGTCAGCGACGAACCCGAGGGCGCGGAAAACTACCATTATGGGAATCTCCTGCTTGATATAGGGAATAATCGCGATGATGCGTTGGCCTATTGCGGACTTTTTTATGCTCGCTCCGCTCTTGGCCATCATGTTGATCCACAGGGTCGAGGTGGGGCGCGAACTGTGCTCCAAACAAGATCTGATTTCAGCCTTGTAGGCATACTTGCCGTCCTTCATGCTAAAAACGTAAACGGTGTTGGTCGCCATCTTCTCCTGCGCTATGAGAACCTTCTCCGACCCGTTGATAATAAAGTATCCCCCAGGATCCAATGGGCACTCGTTCAGTTCCGTCAGATCTCGGTCGGACAGACCGGCGAGCAGGCAGTACTTGGACCGCAACATTATTGGTATTTTGCCGATAAACGTTTTCTGATGCTGCGTTTCAACAGGGTCCTCGTTGTCCTTCACGATTGTCTTGGTGATGTCTACGTACAACGGCGCGGAGTACGTCAGGTTTCTCAGTCTAGCTTCGTTGGGCATCATGGGAGACGGTGCGCCGTCCTTCTCCCAATGGGTCGGCTTCGACAGATAGATCTGCTCGAATTTCAGTAAGTGCCTCACGGGATTCTCTATTTCGCCGGTGGTGTGTTGCGCCTCCGCCTGCAGATCGATTTGCGGCGAGTCCTCCACAATACGCTGAACAGACATCTCGATAAATTCATCGAAACTGTCCAATTGTTGTCGTACGAGGCCCTTCTCGTCAAAGTACGCGTTAATGAGGATCCAGCAGGCTTCCTGCCACAGCTTCGACGAGATCTCCTCCGCATCCTCGTCTTCGTATTGATCTAGAAAAGAAGTACAAGGTGACTTCTCATGTATCAAGATTTTAAACCAGCAAACCGTGGAAGCAAACGTGGAAACATTTAAATGTTCAGCAAGTATTTTAAAACTTGCTTTGTGTCCTCGTGAAAAATTAAAATTATTAAAGTCAAAATTGGAAGTAATAAGATATAAGTGAAAGAGACAGAAACAGAGACACAACGTGTCCTCCATCGGATTTCCTAACCTTAAAATGCATCACATTTTTAACGATACCTTTTCGTGTCAAGCAACACGTTCAATTAACAATTTCGCATTCTATTCACCGCAATGTGTACTTATATTTTGTTAAAATTACCCAAGTAAGGGGGCTTCTAAATTGAACAATTATATAAACATCTCTACTTTCTTGCTTCTATTTTAGTTTTTAAATATAGGTCCTGAATTTACTTACCATCCTCGATTGCGAATATATTGCTCATATTAGATAAAATGTACAAGTAAAAATTGTTTGTTCCGCCAGAATAACAAATGATCGCGTTTGAAAAAACAGAGACGCCTGTGTGCTACTCAACGCTTTAGTGTAAACTCGTCGGTCTTGACTGTCATCGAAGATTATAAACATCCCTAGATTTTTGGCTTCACGTCTGGGGGTCTATTACGTATCACTAAAGCCTTGTGTCCACGATCCAAGTTCTTGGTCAAAGTTCTAGGTCCGAGAAATGTGTAGCCAATCAACATGCAGCTTTTATGTAAAAACTGTAAGTTCATTGGCTACACATTTCACGGAACTAGAACTTTGACAAAGTTCTTGGATCGTAGACACAGGTCTTAAGGGGAAGCTGGAGTTGCTAGTGAACTATTTTTTCACTATAGCGATGGTAATGCAGTTTCGAAAATTCTCTTTATTGCTTGTGCAGAATAAAATCCTTTTCCACAAATGAAGTATAGATAGAAAGAAAGTCCGCTCTACAGGACTTTATACTCAAAATGGAAAAAGTTAAAAAATTGCATTTGTCTTTTCTAACTTTTTTCCATTTCGAATATAAAGTCCTGTAGAGCGGACTTTCTTTCTATCTATACTTCATTTGTGGAAAAGGATTTTTTATTCTGCACAAGAAATAAAGAGAATTTTCGAAACTGCAATTACCATCGCTATAGTGACAAAATAGTTCACTAGCAACTTCAGCTTCCCCTTAAGGTGATCCTGGAGTTGCTAGTGAACTATTTTTTCACTATAACGATGGTAATGCAGTTTCGAAAATTCTCTCTATTGCTTGTGCAGAATAAAATCCTTTTCCACAAATGAAGTATAGATAGAAAGAAAGTCCGCTCTACAGGACTTTATACTCAAAATGGAAAAAGTTAAAAAATTGCATTTGTCTTTTCTAACTTTTTTCCATTTCGAATATAAAGTCCTGTAGAGCGGACTTTCTTTCTATCTATACTTCATTTGTGGAAAAGGATTTTTTATTCTGCACAAGCAATAAAGAGAATTTTCGAAACTGCAATTACCATCGCTATAGTGAAAAAATAGTTCACTAGCAACTCCAACTTCCCCTTAAGGGGATGCTGGAGCTGCTAATGAACTTCTTCGCGATGGTGCTGCCATCGCACAATATTTGCACAATATGTTGAGCGGTGTTTGGACACAATTAAGAAATATGAGGATGCTTTTCGAAGTGACTTTAGAAGCGTCATAAAAGAGAATTCTGTGTTCTCCTGTATTCTAACCTCTAATCCTAAAGGAAAACGCAGAATTCTCTTTTATGACGCTTCTAAAGTCACTTCGAAAAGCATTTTCATATTCCTTAATTGTGTCCAAACACCGCTCAACAGCGATTTTGTGCGTACAAATTGCCAAATTTTTGTAAAAAGTATTTTATTGTGCAAATATTGTGCGATGGCAGCACCATCGCGAAGAATTTCACTAGCAGCTCCAGCATCCCCTTAACGTGAGTGAACATGCGAAAAGTGAACAAATTTACTAGAATATTTATAATTTGATTGGTCAACACCTAGTGAATTTGCTCACTTCTCGCATTTTCACTGGTTGATGACATGAAACTTTATTTTGAGATGCAATTATTAGGTCTGTTCTTTTTAGCTGCACTGCTTAACTGGTGCAATAAGTTAGAGTGAGAAAAAATATACTTGTCTCACTTTAACGTATTGCACTAGTTTAGCAGTACAGCTAAAAAGAACAGACCTATTATTTCCCAAACTCTAAAAGTGGTTTTCTAAACTTTCCCAAACGGTTCCCAAACGATTGCAATAAAGAAAAACAGATTTATCATATTTGTCTGCTAACTATACGGCGGTATCTTGATGATATAAGAAGAACACTAGTGCGCACTGAGTGCATACTAAGGTTTGGTTACAATCAATTTTTATAAGAAGAAACACATAAGAATATAAATATAAAAATTGACTGTAAACAAGCCTTGGTGTGTGCACTCAGTGCGCACTAGTGCATCCAATCGACTTCGCCATAAATAACGAATTATCATTTTACTAGGCGTTCGATTTTAAACAACGCTTTTGCGCAATAGATTTTTATACGGTCCATAGGAAATGTATATAATTGCGGAACGTATGATTCAGCAAGAATTAACAGACTCCGGAATATTAAAATGGAGAAATCGTTCGCAGTTGCTTGATCGGTCGTCGCGCATGCGCAACCGACTCCCCGTACGAATGATGGGACGGGACAACGCTGGCACCTTTGATTATATACCTATGGACTGCTAATGGGCAGCCATTGTGCGATCCAAGATCTCAGCGCCACCAGGTACCAACGGCCAAACCAAGAACTAATAATCATATATTTCGTGAACATTGTTTTAAGAATATAATATTCACATTCTCTTATACTACAATATAAAACAAAATATTCATGGTCATTGTATTAATATGATTTTTTAAATGCTTTATGAACAGTAAAATTGTTGCACTTTTCATGTTAAATTGCAAAATAACTTCAAATTCTTTTCTTACTTACAATAAAGCATTAGGTACATGAGAATGTAGTACAATAAAGTATACTTGAAAGGAAAAAATTAAGAAAATAAAAACGTAATCTTAAGAGACTAGAAATCAGTTTTATTATACACTAGCATCCCCCGTCACGCGGACTTCGCCCGCGATATTATGTGTAGAATTAAATAAAAACACATTTTACCCCTTCTCACCCGTTAGGGGTGGAATTTCGGAAAACCCACCCTTAGTGAGCACCTACGTACTAGTAAGAATATACCCTTAAAATTTCAAGTCGATAGATGCAGTGGTTCGGGCTGCACGTTGATGAGTCAATGAGTGGTAGTTGGCTTATATATACAGAGTGGCCCATTTTAATTTATACAGTCGATTTTTTAAAACGCTAAAAGAGATACGAAAAAATGTTTCAGACAGACATGTCACGATTTCGAGGGGGACATAAGATGATACCATTGGTTTGACCTTGAATAGTCGTTTGAAGGTCACGCGAAGATCACCTTCAATTTCTTAAATTGAAACCCCAACTTTTTATTGCAGATTCTTATTCTCCATCGAAAAGTAAGTAACTTTTGTCTGAAACATTTTTCCGAAAAATGTCATCTTATGTCCTTAAAATGATCTTCGAGATGAGTTTTGAGGACATTTTAAGGACATAAGATGACATTTTTCGGAAAAATGTTTCAGACAAAAGTTACTTACTTTTCGATGGAGAATAAGAATCTGCAATAAAAAGTTGGGGTTTCAATTTAAGAAATTGAAGGTGATCTTCACGTGACCTTCAAACGACTATTCAAGGTCAAACCAATGGTATCATCTTATGTCCCCCTCGAAATCGTGACATGTCTGTCTGAAACATTTTTTCGTATCTCTTTTAGCGTTTTAAAAAATCGACTGTATAAATTAAAATGGGCCACCCTGTATATAGATTACACTTACTGCCCTTTGAACAAAAGTAGTTTTGTAAAATCTTTACGGACATATTTTACATGTAAGTTACGTGTCAATTCTTTGCCAAACCAATATAACTTTATTTCTAAATAAAACTCTATTATTGTTTTTATCATTTTATGTTTGTGATTTTCTAATAAATCATTATCTAATACGTGCGCGTCAAAATTGGTAAAAAGATTTTGGACATTTATATTTCTTATTACGTGCAAAGTCATTCTTTGAAATGCGTGTTTTATTTTCTATTCTATAAATATTAAATATTTTTTCTGTAGTGCTCGTTATTGTATGAGGTATGACCTCAATGATTAATCGACGTCCGTTCGTAAGTAAGTAAGGAGAAACCTTTCAGATTCAAGGATCTGTGCATCTTCAACCACCGGAATTGCGGACCGATAATCGCAGAGAATTTAAGGAACCAAGTGTGAATTCTTTATTTCGAGACGATTTTTGTATTCCTGTTTTGGCTTTGTATCGTGTGATTGTATTGGGTCGTCCGGAAAGTTCGTGCCGATTTTTAATACATGGCGTTGGAACATGTCTGAATATATCAATGTTATTGAAAACATACGATTTATATACATATGCTTAAAGGTGACATTTCAACGCATCTTTAGGAAAAAAGTTGTTTCAGATAAATTGATTCGTGTCAGTTTTGTACTCTTTTGAAGATGGAAGAAAACAAAGAGCATTTTAGACACTTGATGCTTTTCTATTACCGGAAAGGCAAAAATGCCTCATAAGCAACAAATTCGATATGTTCTGTTTACGGAGAAGGCGCTTTAGCTGAAAGAACCGTACGTAAGTGGTTCGCTAAGTTTAGAGCTAGTGATTTTAAGCTTAAAGACCAAGAACGCTCGGGCAGACCCTCTACTACTGATGATGACCAAATCAAGACACTGATCGAGAATAACCCGCGCTAAACGACACGTGAATTAGCAGAGATACTGAAAATATCGAAAACCACTGTCCACGATCATGTAGTGAAGCTTGGTTACGTAAGTCGCTATGATGTATGGGTTCCGCATAATTTGGCCGAAAAAATTTAATGAATCGCATTTCCATCTGCGACTCGCTGTACAAGCGCAACGAAAACGTACCATTTTTGAAGCAATTAGTGACGGGTGACGAAAAATGGATCATTTACAACAATGTAGAACGAAAAAGATCCTGGGGTAAGCGAAATGAACCAGCATTAACCACTCCGAAAGCCGGCCTTCATCCAAAAGAGTCATGCTCTGTGTCTGGTGGGATTGGAAAGGAATCCTATATTATGAGCTCCTACCACACAACCAAACGATAAATGCAGATAAGTACTGCTCGCAACTGGACGAATTAAAGACAGCGATTCAGGAAAAACGTCCAGAATTAGCTAATAGGAAGGGCGTCGTGTTCCATCAGGACAATGCCAGACCTCATGTTTCTTTGACTACCCGACAAAAATTGTCGGAGTTTGGCTGGGATGTGCCACCTCACCCACCGTATTCACCAGACATTGCACCTTCAGACTTTCACTTATTTAGGTCTTTGCAAAATTCTCTTAGCGGCAAGAACTTCAACTCTTTGATCGACATAAAAAACCACCTTGAGGAGTTTTTCGCCGAGAAACCTAAGAAGTTCTGGGAGAATGGAATCTTCCAGTTGCGTGAAAGATGGACAAAGGTTGTGAAACAAAACGGTGCATACATAAGTCAATAAATATTTATCGACATAAAAAAATGTTGCCTTTGAATTTTCCTTCAAAATCGGCACGAACTTTCCGGACGACCCAATACATGATTTGATACAACAATAACGAACCATTTTGTTTTCACTTAGAATTTGTCACTGTAACACCTCAATGCGCATGAAACCACAGAACAAATGCTTCAGTCAAAGGTATATGTACGACCATTAGTTCGTGGCTTGGCCGTTGGGCCGTGGGTGCGCTGAGATCTTGGATCGCGTCTTTTACATTACCTAAGTGGCAACGTTAGCGGTCCATAGGTATATAGTCAAAGGCTGGCACGCTTTCTTCGTGCAGTATGGCCCGCTCGAGTCCACTTGTATTTGATATCCTTGCGTTATCGTGCGGCAGGTTTTCGACTTCCACGTAGGAACGACGCCCGACAAATAATTGCCGACGACGATGGACGAGGAATGGGGTACGCAGCGAGTGCCGGCCGTTCGTTTAGCCGCGCGCACTTTTGCGAGCGAACGGTTAATTACGATCGTAATTTTAACCTTGTCTTGTGCTCTTGCAGATGTCGATAACGTTGAGGCGAAATTCGATCTCGCGATGAGATCGAACAAGTGGGAGGGCGAGGACGAGGAGGAAGACGTTAAGGTAGGCGAAGTTTTTTCCAATACACGTCCTCCGTGACGTTTCGCCTCCCCGTGAATTCGCGTGTGATCCCGCACATAACCTATAATAAACACATGTTCCATACTGCAGCTCCGTGCACGTCGATTATCCGTCAAGCTCTCGACGAGTTCCTCGAATTTTCGTTCAGTATTTTTTTAATTCAAGTCGCGTATCGTACACGGCGTTTTGCAGTTTGATATATTGTTAGAATGGCAAATGACAAATTTTACATACATGCCACACACACATGCGTGCGTGCGCTCGCGCGCGCGGCTCCTCACACATACCTACGCTCTCTGTATTAATGTTCGCACATCACACGTGCGTTATACACATGCGAGCGCACGTGTGCGTGTGTGTTTAATAACGAGATATAGAATTTAAACAGGTTGAAATAAAAATTAAGAAATGGAGCAGTTGCAAGTAAATTGATGAATATATATAATTTATGAACACACACGCATACATTTTTTATATAATTGAATTGTAGGAGGAAGCGTTATATATCATTAATACAGAAATATCAAATTAATATTCTTTTTTGCTTATCTAAACCTGTTAACCCAACAGGACAGTTGGGAGGATGTGGAAGAAGAGAAAAAGGACGTAGAAAAGCCGGCGGAAGTACCGAAAGCAAAGCCAAAACCTAGAAAAGCGTTGGCTGAGAGGATCGAGGAACGTGAGGTTTGTTTCGATCATTTCGCATTGTACGAAGCTATACATCTCGTATGATTTTCATTCGTTATTCTATTTTCGAAAACTAATTCACTACTTCAGAAAAAAGCAAAAGAAGAAGCTGAGAGGAAAGTGAAAGAAATGGAGGAGGCACTTACGCCGGAAGAGAGGCGAGCCGAGATGCTCAGGCGCCAGAGGTTGCAAGAGGAGGCAGACTTGCGGCTGGCAATGGAAACTTTCGGTTTGTCGAACCTAGTAGACTTTAGTGATCGTAAATCACATAAAAGAGATAAGAAATGATTCTTCTTGATTTCGGTGATGTCGGTGGTTTCATTTTAAATTAATCATTCTTTGCTTAGAATATGCTTACAATTTTTTTACTAATATCTAAAGTGTTTATTTTTTAAGCATATTACGCATTAGATTATTTGATTTGAGCAAAAATAGTTTTTGAGAAAATGTGTGTGTGTGTGTGTGTGTGTATGCGTGCGTGTCTTAATTATTATATACCCTATAAACATACATTATATTTTTAATTATATATACGGTAGTAGTGTTTAGCTGTTTACTAAAAGCCAACAAGTTTTCTCGAAATTTTCACATGAAGTGATATACAAGCATCTTTGCTTTGTGGCAATGATAATAATAATAATAATAATAATAATAGCAATTATTTTTATATGAATGTATGATGTGTAACCGAAAAGTGTTAACAGATCATAATGCAATTATTAGCTGTGTCTATGTCGCGACATTGGTACACAGAACAGGTTGTCACGTGCAAGTATACAGTATTATTATACAAAGAGGAATCTTTGAAGGGATGCTAAAAATTCTAGACCTTAAAAGCCGCAGGAAACGCACCAATTATACATATACCTTTTTTTACATTTTTATGATTAATTAATTTAAAATTGTGGCTCCACGAAATTACGATTATTACAGCCACATTAATTTTATAATTGACTTACGACAGGAACTGTACTAAACGGGGAGAGAGAAACAGAGAATATATACACACGAACATTTAAATTTATTATCGATGTTATTGTATTCTAATAAAAATTGCTATTGTATGCAAATTCTTGTGTTCACGTCAGTTTTTGTAACCTTATCTCTCTGATCAATTATCTGTCTCCCGTACCGTTCCTGTTCTTCTGGTGCATACGTGTAATCGTAGGATGTACGAGAAAAAATTTGTCAACTTTATAATACGCTTAAAAAATTACAATATTATAGTCACGATATTGTACCCGAAATCTAGTTCTGAACTGAAGTCCGATTCTAAACCGAAACTAATTTCAATAGCCACAGACATTTTATGAAGTTTGTCATTCATACTAATTATACGTAGATTCGTTGGGCCAAGGTCAAAGAAGAATTCTATTTCATTTGCTCGTTATACCGTACAGAGAAACACGTGTTCGTGGTATTGTAACACTCGAAATGTTATCTTACAGGTACACCTACAACGGAACCGTCAAGCGAATCTCTCGACGCTATGGTCCCAGACACGAAGGAGGAGTTTGAGCGATTTGGCACGGCGCTTTCGCAAAAAATAAATCAATTTAACAAACACGCCGAATTCCCGACATTCGCAGAGGAGCTCATAAAGTCCATTTGTCTTAATTGTCAGTATAGTTTGATAATCAATAATTTTACTTTTTTTAATAATCAACATTTTAAGTAGCACCCAGCAGTGTGCTTATATTATTGAACGTAGTTCATACGGTTTTGCAACATTTTGCGACGTCTCTTGTTCCAGTATCATCGCATTACTTGAAGAAAGTGAAAACCACGGTCGACAACTTGCTTATCGAGAAGCAGAAAATCGAGAAGGGCGACAAAGCGAAAAAGAATAAGGGTAAGGGAAAGGCGAAGCTTAAGATCGAGGGTGACAACACCCTGCTGAGCGAATACGGTGATTATGTATTTGATGAATATGATGATTTTATGTAGCGACTTTTCACATATTCATACATTCTAGTCGCCTAAAATACATACGAGAGAAATATTAATTTGCAGATTTATACAGAGACTTTATATTTGTATTTTCTGCATAATTGAATTGTAACCGAAATGTACAATGGTTTAATCTATAATCCGTAAATATTGTTCACACGTAACAGGATAAAATAGAAACTAAAGTTAACAATTGTAATATTATCGGCGGAAATGCTTAAAACGAACTATACTTTATTAACTATGTAGTAATAAGATACACACACACACACACAGACACACACACAGACACTGAGAACAGTTGGATATTCAATAATTTGTATGTTGAGTTTGCCAGATTTTTATCTACCTGTCCGTCATTGAACTTTTTCCGTTTGCTATTGTAATATCTATGATAATTAATTGTGCGTAAGAGGTATTGAAAATATTGCACGACTGCGCAACTTCAGCTCATCGATTGTATATCCATCGGGATCGGGTGGAGGAGGAGGAGATAGCATTACATTGTACATCTTTGTTTTGTTTTAAGCTGTTACGAAAAATGCTCCCTTTATAGCAGGTATCGTTGCGGATATCACTGCGGATTAAATCGTGTAATTACATTCTGGAAGTTTTATATGATGCAGCTTATACATATACATGTGCATACACACGTACTTTTATTGGACATTAATTCGAAGTTGGTTTTGAAAGAGTATATTCCTAAATAAAGGTTGATTATAAATTATCTCTCTCTTGTATGATTCATAGTCGTAATTGACGATCAATTGCTTGTTGCAAAAGAGATATTTGTCATTTTTTAAATCATAATTATGTTTTGTTTGAACAATTGTGCGTAATCGTGGCTCTAGTGCCATCCGTTAGAGCTTGTTGGAACCTTTTTGTTACGCCTCTGTACTCTAATGCGTGGAGGATTCTGGAGCAATGTCAAACTCCGACACGAGAGAGGGAGAGGGAGAGAAAGTGCCATCGTATGATGAAACAAAACAATCGTGATTGACATTACCGACATCAGTAACATTACCGACATGACAAATTCGGAAAAAAATATTTCGAAATACTTTATTTTTATTTGAAAAAAAAGAGATACAAAAGCACTTGAACTGGACTCCGGCCAGTCTCCCAACATTATTTTAATAGTGCATGAAAGGATCTCGCGAGTGCTGGTCGCCGTGCGCATTAATTTGCATGCCTACTGATACAACATAATATAATAAAACAAAATCAAGAGCTGTTGAATGATTTTATTTTTCTTTGCAATCCTTATATTACAAAACATACTTTTCCAGACACATTGAAAATATGTTCTATTTACATCGGGTTGTCGCCTAGTTTTGTGCAAGAGGTTTCTTCCTTAAATCTTTACAGGGATTTATTTATTAATTGCTATTTTGCATAGGCTTTCGTATATATGATTATGGCAGTACATTTACATTAGAGTCTATAATCGTTTGTTTTTCTTCTTTCACTGTGTGTCACTCGTGTATGACATGCATATATAACGATTTTTTTCTTGCGGTATATGAAAATCTACATGCTTACGTTCTATGTGCACGAGGCGAGTACGAAAAGAAAATAATAACGTTTGCGTTTCCTTTTTCTTTTTTTTACGCGTTAACAAGCTTTCTCTTCGAACGTGTTGGCCGCGCTTGCAAGCTTGAGATCTTGAGGAAAATTCGTAAAAACATACATACGTTGTTTTTCCCAGTAGCTCGCATAAACGATCGAGGTCCTCGGGAAACACGTACTACTTTCAGTATCATTCTCATTACCGCTTCGTTTTTATCGACGCTCTGCGTTATACAAAGAATATGTAATAACAATACAGTGGAGAAAGACGTTGTTTTTGTTTTTTACGAATGAAAAATTAGCAGAAGCGCTAAACTCGCGATTGGACCCGGATTTTACGCCGTCCTTTCCTAAATAAAGCGGATTACGATCGACTCCTCTTCCCTCCTCGTCCGCATTTGCAAACTCTTTCCTACGTATAACTGAATGTTACAAATGTCCTAGTATTGTCTAAGGGTGCCCTGTGTTCACTCTCCGCTACTTCTCACATTCAGTCTATATCGCGTACCTTGCGGTATTTATATATATATATATATATTTATGTATACTCTTAATGCGACGAGAATACTATATTAATTTTTAATCTTTGAACGTCAAGCAACTTTATGTACATTTTATATTTTCTTTCCTCTTTTCTTCCAATCTATCGCTCTCGAATCACTTCTATATACGTTCAATATGCACTTGTGTTGAAGAAATGAAGAAAAAAAAATCGAACGCAGCAAGTTCCATCGCACGTAGATCGCACGTGTTCGATATTATTTAGCTACACAGAACTGCCACGGATGATCACGTATCGATTATCATGATTCACGTAACGCTAATCACGTAATGTTATCCATTGAAGAGTAATGCGAAGACAAACGTTTTCTTCCGGTTGCATTTTCTCCATAATTGAATTCCCTAAGCGAAGAAACATAATAAAAACAAGAAAAACGAGAATTATCGTATCACGTCCACCGCACGTCGTTCGCCGTTCAATCGTGAAACACGTATCAAGAGGTGCTGTTCCGGTGTTTCTTGCCCTTGGATTTGCCGGGCTCGAACTCGTCCTCGCTCCTACGTCGTTTCTCCTTCAGCTGCTTCTCCATCGCCAGCATCGTTATCATCCGTTTGTGCGAGTCGCCGACGATCCAGCCGTGCTGCTCCTGCCGATCGTCCTCCTCCTCGGGCGCGGCGACCGGCTCCGGCACCTCCTCCTCGTCACTTGAGCTGGACCAGTAGTACAACTGATGGGCGGCACTGCGCTTTCGCCGGCCGATCGCCACCCCGACGCCCTCCTCGACCTTGTTCCACGACTTGGTGGTCTTCAGCTCCTCGTCGTCGGAGTCGCGCTTCCCGCTCGACGATCTGCGCTCCTTCGAGTCCTTGTTGCTCGCAGATGTCTTCTTCGATCTCTCCGCTGTCGCGTCCCTGCCCTTCTTGCTCGCCGAGACCTTCCCGTTCTCGGGCCTCGAGAGCTTCCTTGATCTTACTGGTGACTTCGAGCATTTCTTCTGCTTCGTTGAGGTTGACAGGTGCCCGTTATTCTCCGTCGCATTCTCTGCCGCAGAGAACGCGCATTCGGATTTGTCGCTGTTGGTTCTTGTGCCGACGGGAGACTGGCAAGTCGCGCGCTCCGCGTTCTCGTCAGTGCTCCTCTTTTGTCTCTCCTTCGTCTGGTGTTTCCTCCTTTGAGCGTGTCCCGAAGTGACTTTAGCTTCCGTTGTATCAGCACTTAATGCAGCAGTGTCGTCGACGTTTTGCGAAAGGATCTCCTTTCTCTTGCCGACCTCGCGCAAAATTTCCTCCTCGATCGCCTTCTGCTCCTTGGCGATCATCTGCTCGTGCTTCTTTTCGAGATACCTCTCCTTTCTCTTCTCCTTTGACTCCCGTTTTTTACGCGATTTATCGGTTACGTGGTCGTTCGCTCTTCTGCTATTATCTCGGGCGTACGGTTCTTCATCCGAGCTGCTTATTTCCGCCAACAATCCCTGCTTGCCTATCGCGCACTTTCGCTGCCGCCTGGTAGGCTGCAGGTCCATGAGTATTCTCTTTTGCTCCTCTCGTAGCTTGTCCAACTGCTGCTGCTTTCTCTTCTTCGATTCCTGCACCTTCCTGCTAAGAAACACGTGAAGGGGGAGATTGTCGGATGCTTTCTGCGGTTTTTCATTGCTCGAGAGTTTCTCCGGTAAGGTCGGCGCATCGTCGTCCAGCTCCTCCTTCTCGTCTCGCATCTTCTTAGAGTTGAGAACTTTGCTCTCATCGACGACCTCATCGTTGGAAGCCTCGTCCATCTCTGCGGTACCATTGACGGCGTTGCTCTTCGGTTGAACTTCCGCGTGCATGTTCTCCGATTTTTCGTCGAGGTCCTCGTGTCGATCCAGGAAATCCAAGGCTTCTTCTAAGGGAATCAATTCGTTCTCTGGCGCGTACCTTTTCGCGTTCGTAGCAGCGGCTTCCGCCTGCAGAGTCGCGTTTTCATTTACCACTTGCACGTCGACGCCATTCCTCATCTCTTGCGTGATCGATTTTTCTTCTTTACTCTCTTCGTTCTCCTCCGTTTCCGCATCCGAGCTGTCGTCTCTGTACAGATCGTCCAGGTCGAACGCCCGTTCATACTGATTGTCCATGTCATCGTCGCTGTTTCTCGCCTCGTCCATAATCTTCCTCTCGTCAATCACCAACGAATGATCCGACATTTCCGATTCCGATTTTGCAGCCTCGCAATCCTTCTTCGCGATACTTTCCTGCGCCACTCGGTCCCGCCAATCGTCCACAATCTGATCTTCGTTCTTGAATTCTTCGTTGTCGATCGTATGTTGATCACGATCCGTCTCGTCGACGTCAGTGCCGATTGGTTTCTTCGCGTTCTTCCTCGATCGCGACGTTCGCTGCTCGCTGGCGGCCTCAGGATCGGCATCGCCTCGCTCGTACTCGCTCTCGGACGACGTCGACAGGTCCGCAAAAATGTTCTGCTTGCCCTTCGAGCACGCACGCTGACTCTTCGAGATACCGACGCCGACGTCCTCCGTTTTCGCGGCCGTCCGAAATTCGTCCGAGCTGTCGTTCTCGTACCACGCGTTCCTTGCTCGTTTCTTCGCGCTCTTGCTTCGCTTTTTCAGCTTGTTAGGCTGCTTGATGGTTTGTTCCACGGGTCGCTTCGGGCGTTGCTGCTTTCTCTCTACGAACTCGTCCATCGGTCCAGTGATCGAACCAGCAATCCGCTGCTGCTGCCGTTGCTCGCTCTGGAATGACTTCAGAGCACCCTTCGTTTTCGGCGTGAACTTCTCCAACTCTTGAAGCTTACGGTCGACAACATTTAATTTAGTGTCTGCGACGTAGTTGGTCCTGTTCTCCAAGTTGAGCTCCCCATCGCTGTTTTTCGTTCTCGACCAAGCGCTCTCGTAGCTCTTGTCAACCTGGCACCTGTAGGACATCACGCTACCCAGAGCAGGCAGCGCAGTCTGACTCTCTTCCTCGTCGAAATCGTACACGTCCTTTATTCTCTCCTCCGTCTTGCGCTCGAAAGAGCCGCGGCGCTTCTTCTTCTCAACCAAGCCGCCGCAGCGTTCGTTCCTGCGGATCAGTGGGAAATCTTGTTGCAACTGCTGCCTCTTGCTCTTCTTCGGCTTGCGTAGTTTCTCCAGCGTAATCTTCGAGCGTTCCTGCTCCTTTCGGTCGTTCATCTCCTTCTTGCGCTCAAACAATTCCTTGATGGGGTTCCTCGCCTTCTTCGTTGACGGAGACCTCGATGTCACCGCTGGATCCCTCGCCGGTCGCTTTGGAGAATCCGGAGTATCCTTGACCGCCGCTGCCGCCGCCGCCGCTGCTGCCGCTGCCGCTGCCACCGCTGCCGCGACCATCTTCACCGATTGATGATTCTTAGTGCTTGCGGTATCCTTCGGTGACATAGAAGTCGGAGCTCGCGCACAGGCCAGTTCCGCCAGCAGTTTCATTGGTGCAGAGCCACTGCAAAATAATGTAAATTCATTATTACGTTTTATGCATTCGCGAGCAAAATTGTTCTTGCATTGAGAAACAATAGCAGGCTCGTTATTAAATCAACATAATCACGTGAATAATTGCACCGCAAATGTAATTGCACGGGTAATTAGACGTTAATTAAAAACTCCTGTGTTTACGTGTGTTTGTTCATTTCAAAATTTCAGAGTTACTGTGTGAGATAATGAAGAAAACGGGAGGAAAGCATTTTTCAACACAGTATGTCGGTAAATAATATATTAAAAAGTAGAATTTTATGAATGGTTAATGCACACAGAATTAGCTTTCCAATAATGGTGAGAAATTTATAGAAATTTCTGAGTCCAGATGTTTCTTTTTCAAGCAAAAATAATTCTTAGAGAAATATGTATTCTCTGATAAATAACTTTACCGAACATCATGTATTGGGTTGGCCAAAAAGTAATTGCGTTTCTTTCCAATAGATGGACATACATGTCTTGAAATGTAACTAACTTCATTCTAAACCGCAAATTCATTATGTAGGTTAACAACTCACAGTTCAAGCTTGTTTTACAAAAAGAAACTACACGATTTCGTTAACAATTGTTTCTTTGCCGTCGATTTCAAAATGGAAAATCAAAAAGAACATTTTCCTCATATTTTGTTTTGTTACTTCCGAAAAGGGAAAAACGCTGTGCAAGCTCATAAAAAGTTATGTTATGTATATGGCAAAGGTGCTTTAAAACTGCGGCAGTGTCAAAATTGGTTTACTAAATTTCGATCTGCAGATTTTAATGTGAAAGATGCACCACGCTCAGGAAGGCCAATCAAAATTGATGATGACAAAATAAAGGCACCGATCGATTCGAATCGGCGTTTAACGACACGAGAGATTGCTGAGAATCTTAACATATCGAAATCGAGTGTTGAAAACCATTCAAAACGACTTGGATACATTAGTAAGCTCGATATTTGGGTACCACATGAGCTCAAAGAAATTCATCTCACTGAGCGTATTGACATCTGCGATTCTCTTTTGAAACGTGAGGAAAATGATCGATTTTTGAAACGTATGATAACAGGCGACGAAAAATGGATCGTCTACAACAACGTCAAACGAAAAAGATGGTGGAGCAAGCGTGATGAACCTGCTGAAAGCACTTGAAAAGCAGATATTCACCAAAGAAAGATTATGCTGTCAGTCTGGTGGGACTGTGTATTTTGAGCTGCTTGCAAGGAATCGAACCATTCATTCAGACGTATACTGTCGTCAACTGGATAAATTAAATGATGCCATCGAACAGAAACGTCGAGAATTGGTGAATCGCAAAGGTGTTGTGTTTCACCATGATAACGCTAGACCACGTACAAGTTTGGTCACTCGTGAAAAATTGTTGCAGCTTGGATGGGACGCGTTACCACATGCACCATATTCGCCAGACCTGGCACCATCAGATTACCATTCGTTTCGTTCTTTGCAAAACGCCTTGAATGGTAAAACCTTTACTGCTGATGAGGATATCAAATCGCTGTTGGAATTGTTTTTTGTTGAAAAAGATAAGAACTTTTTTGAGCGCGGAATCATGAAGTTGCCTGAAAAATGGCAAAAGATAATCAAACAAAATGGACAATATATTGTTTAATAAAGTTTTTGTTTCCCATGAAAAATTCGCCTTTTATTTATATAAAAAACAAACGCAATTACTTTTTGGCCAACCCAATATATGGCGAAGATGCTTTAAAACTGCAGCAGTGTCAAAATTGGTTTACTAAATTTCGATCTGCAGATTTTAATGTGAAAGATGCACCACGCTCAGGAAGGCCAATCGAAATTGATGATGACAAAATAAAGGCACCGATCGATTCGAATCGGCGTTTAACGACACGAGAGATTGCTGAGAATCTTAACATATCGAAATCGAGTGTTGAAAACCATTCAAAACGACTTGGATACATTAGTAAGCTCGATATTTGGGTACGACATGAGCTCAAAGAAATTCATCTCACTAAGCGTATTGACATCTGCGATTCTCTTTTGAAACGTGAGGAAAATGATCGATTTTAGAAACGTATGATAACAGGCGACGAAAAATGAATCGTCTACAACAACGTCAAACGAAAAAGATGGTGGAGCAAGCGTGATGAACCTGCTGAAAGCACTTGAAAAGCAGATATTCACCAAAGAAAGATTATGCTGTCAGTCTGGTGGGACTGTGTATTTTGAGCTGCTTGCAAGGAATCGAACCATTCATTCAGACGTATACTGTCGTCAACTGGATAAATTAAATGATGCCATCGAACAGAAACGTCGAGAATTGGTGAATCGCAAAGGTGTTGTGTTTCACCATGATAACGCTAGACCACGTACAAGTTTGGTCACTCGTGAAAAATTGTTGCAGCTTGGATGGGACGCGTTACCACATGCACCATATTCGCCAGACCTGGCACCATCAGATTACCATTTGTTTCGTTCTTTGCAAAACGCCTTGAATGGTAAAACCTTTACTGCTGATGAGGATATCAAATCGCTGTTGGAATTGTTTTTTGTTGAAAAAGATAAGAACTTTTTTGAGCGCGGAATCATGAAGTTGCCTGAAAAATGGCAAAAGATAATCAAACAAAATGGACAATATATTGTTTAATAAAGTTTTTGTTTCCCATGAAAAATTCGCCTTTTATTTATATAAAAAACAAACGCAATTACTTTTTGGCCAACCCAATATATGGCGAAGATGCTTTAAAACTGCGGCAGTGTCAAAATTGGTTTACTAAATTTCGATCTGCAGATTTTAATGTGAAAGATGCACCACGCTCAGGAAGGCCAATCGAAATTGATGATGACAAAATAAAGGCACCGATCGATTCGAATCGGCGTTTAACGACACGAGAGATTGCTGAGAATCTTAACATATCGAAATCGAGTGTTGAAAACCATTCAAAACGACTTGGATACATTAGTAAGCTCGATATTTGGGTACCACATGAGCTCAAAGAAATTCATCTCACTGAGCGTATTGACATCTGCGATTCTCTTTTGAAACGTGAGGAAAATGATCGATTTTTGAAACGTATGATAACAGGCGACGAAAAATCGATCGTCTACAACAACGTCAAACGAAAAAGATGGTGGAGCAAGCGTGATGAACCTGCTGAAAGCACTTGAAAAGCAGATATTCACCAAAGAAAGATTATGCTGTCAGTCTGGTGGGACTGTGTATTTTGAGCTGCTTGCAAGGAATCGAACCATTCATTCAGACGTATACTGTCGTCAACTGGATAAATTAAATGATGCCATCGAACAGAAACGTCGAGAATTGGTGAATCGCAAAGGTGTTGTGTTTCACCATGATAACGCTAGACCACGTACAAGTTTGGTCACTCGTGAAAAATTGTTGCAGCTTGGATGGGATGTGTTACCACATGCACCATATTCGCCAGACCTGGCACCATCAGATTACCATTTGTTTCGTTCTTTGCAAAACGCCTTGAATGGTAAAACCTTTAATGCTGATGAGGATATCAAATCGCTGTTGGAATTATTTTTTGTTGAAAAAGATAAGAACTTTTTTGAGCGCGGAATCATGAAGTTGCCTGAAAAATGGCAAAAGATAATCAAACAAAATGGACAATATATTGTTTAATAAAGTTTTTGTTTCCCATGAAAAATTCGCCTTTTATTTATATAAAAAACAAACGCAATTACTTTTTGGCCAACCCAATATATCAGTCGTCGCGTCAAGTATTACATAGAACACTACACTAAATGCTACATACTGATGCTATTGCATCAACTATTGAAAAAGATCGTTCGTCGCCTACAGGGTGGAGTACTGGTGGAGAACGAATCAATACGCAACGCAAACGAATGAACACATCATCCTACGAGAGGTGGTCTCTCAACCGTCCTTGATGAAACGTAAGCTCCTCTATGGGCCACATCAATTGATTCCAGCCAGCAAGAAAATAGGATGCTAGCAACGTTTGGCAGAATATAGTGTCGCAGTTGCACAGTCAATTGTATATACATTATTTGATTTGATTTCGACTATCAGAAAACTGATTATCGGCGTAAAACTCAGGAATGACGAGCGGATCACGGAGATTATGTTTTTTCCCCTTAAAAATTGTCCTTCAAAAATGTGACGCGTGTATGCAATTATACGTGTCACATTTCATGTATTACACTTGATTTAGCGTGGTCGAAGAGTCTAATCGAAACAGTAACGTATAGTCGCGTGGGCAGATAAACGAGTAATCAACAGGTGTTGGATCGGCGCGAAACTAAAAAATGCCCGCTTTGATACATGATCGACCCTTTATAAAATAGAATAAAATATTTTTAATCATTGTTCGGTATTTTGTTGTTACCTGCAATGTGTTAATCTCGACAATTTTTTGCGTTTTTTATCGTCGATAGAGTTTTATTGAGATAAATTCGAGTACGACGAAGATAATAAAATGGTACAGCTTGCGCGCGAGCGTATAAAGAAAATAAATAAATTAAGATTACCTCGAAGGCAAGATTTTTATAAATACCGAAGCTTTATAGCTACGAAATTCTGCAAGTTTATTCGTGAGAGTTTCATGAATAATCTGTAGACTTTTTTCTCAAGTTTTTAAAAGTTTCATCAAATTGTTATTCGATTAAATCAAACTGGGAAATCCATTATCACACTAATCTGATTTGTAAATTTGCTGAGATCCAACAGTCTAAACGCAGAATATTGATATCGATCTACCGTGATAAAAATATTTATACCAGCGAATGAATGTAGTAAATAGTTCCAAGAACAAACATACTCACTTGTGATCGTGTTTGCCGTTGTTGTGCAACAAGTTAGACAATGCTTTATCTAACAGACCGCCTAAAGTCGAATTCATTTTATTCTTATGTGCTGGCGACAATTCCTGCTCTCTATTCGATGTGACTGATGTAGACAGCTGTTCGTGCTCGTGCATACTCGAGGAATACGAATTTCCAACACTATCTCGCTTATCATCGTCTGCGTAATCCTGATTATCATCGTTAGTCTTCTGACTGAATGTGCTGGCTATTAGATTTTCGCTTTCCCTCATGCGTTGTTGGATTTTATCTCGCAGTTTGTTGTTGTGCTCAAAGGCGACTTTTAAGCTGTCCTCGTAGCCCAGATTGTCAGCACGTGACGCGTCCGGGCTGGCAGATCGGCTCGATCGCTCGCTACCTCGCGTTCGATAACTTCTATCGTGACTGTTGTACATTTCCTCGCCGAGCAGCTAGAATTTTATGATATTATATAAACAAAATGCCACTTATACAGGGTGTTTCCTAAGTAAGTAGACAAACTTAAGGAGGATATTCCTTGGCTTATTTTAAGAAGAAGAGGTCATATAAACATATGTCCTAAACTGCTTTGTTTTCCAAAAAAAGTACATCACTGTTTTCGTTCACTTTTCGTTTATTATAGAACAGTTTGTGTTATTGCAAATGAAACAAATGAAAAACAATAGTAACCAAAAAGAGAAATTATAACGAAAAAGAAAATAGTAACTAAAAAGAAAAATAATAACACCACAGTAACTGCTGAAAATGTCCACCTGCAGCCATGATACACGCCTCGACTCTCCTTTCCATTGATTGACGTACACGCTCAAAAATACCTGGAGTGTTACGTATTCTTTCACATCCATCTATTATGCGATTTCTGAGATCTTCTTCATTTTGAATAGGTGTAGCGTAAACTAAAGATTTAAGCTGTCCCCATAGAAAAAAATCTACTGGATTTAAGTCTGGGGATCTTGCAGGCCATAAATGGTTTGATCTTTGAGTACCTCGACCGATCCATCGATTGGCAAACTTCCTGTTAAAAAATTGACCATCCCCACTCCATCTCCACCGCTGTTGACTCGTACTGCAAAAGCACGCTATCCGAAAAGTGAACGAAAACAGTGATGTACTTTTTTTGGAAAACAAAGCAGTTTAGGACATATGTTTATATGACCTTTTCTTCTTAAAATAAGCCAAGGAATATCCTCCTTAAGTTTGTCTACTTACTTAGGAAACACCCTGTATATATTATACAGAAATAAGAAATTAACGTTATTAATTAATCATAAAATATCTTTAACAATTTACTTTAATAATATTTAAATGCATACTTTTATAAATTTTATACTCACTTTATATTTTACTTATAATTTATACTTTTTATATTTTATACTCACTTGATTCACCGACTCGAGGAGGCTGCCGAGGCTATTCTGACTCTCCACGTCCCTCCACCGGTCCCTGTTGATTTTAAATCCTTGTGACTGATCATCCCTCCTGTGGTAGGATTCCGTGTGATCCAGCTTGATCTTTTTCGCGCCTCTCAATTCGTTCTCGCTCGTGGCCTTCAGTCTCGAACAGCACTCGACAAACAGTTCCTCGTCGAAGTTTAAGATCTTGCCCTGCCGTGGTTCCGTCGCTGACGCGATTTCCCTCGGCACGTCCAACGCGTTATCCTCGATCGCGTCCGTAGGTGCGATCGTCACTACGTCCGACCCGTGTCCCGACGATGGCGACCTGATGATGATCTTTTCGCCAGAGAACTCGTTAGAATTCGTCTTTCTAGAATTATCCTCGTGCGTTACTTGCTCCTCCTCCTCCTCCTCCTCTTCTTCTTCTTCCTCCTCCTCCTCATTGTTGGAGCTACTGTCTATCGAACTATCGGGAGTTTCGCGAGCGTAAAGCGGCGACATCCTTCGTTTACTAACATCACCGTCTTCGTCATCGTCTTCTTCTTCCTCTTCCTCCTCTTTCTCATCGTTGCCATCATTATCGGATTCTGGAATTGCCTGAGAATTTCCCTTCAGGAGATCCTTTGCCACCGGTCCCTCGTCCGCTAGACTACTGCAACGACTACGTGGCGACTCCTTGTTCTTTCGCCGGATGTCCTTCTCGATCGGTTGATCATCTTCCTCATCAAACTCGAGATTTCTCGCTGAATGTTTCCAAGTTTCGTTGGCATTTTCCTTTCTACTGCTTCTTGAAACCTTCCTTGACTGATTTAGCTTCGTTGACGAGTCATCGTGGCTTTGATCCATATATTTCGAGGTATCGTAAACGAAGGATTCGAGACCATCTTGCGTGCGGTTGTTCGTTTCCTGAATAGTTGCGTGTTCAAAGTCTCTCGGAATCTTCTCTACCTTCGTCTTGCCGACCTTGTGTTTGTCCGTAAATACGTTGCCAATTGAAACTAATTCGTTACCTGTTGCGTCGAAATCTTCCCTCTTGCGACTAATCGAATCTTTTCTCATTTTTCCACGCCCATTGCTCGTTCGCGTTTGATCTTGATTTTCCTCCAGCACGGACGTTTTCCAGCCGTTACCATCCGCTTGCTTAACGCTTTTTGAGTCGTTCGAGTGATTCCTGGCCTCGTAAAATTCAGTCTCTTGTTCCACCTCGCCTGTCTCATCGAGGTCTCGCTCAGTGGAAAGACACGACAACGTCGCGTTGTCGAAAGTTTTCCAAATCCTCTCGCCGGCTTTGGTTTTACTCTCCCTTCGCCTGTACTTGAACACGTTGAATTGCGACGGCGATGAGGAACGCTCATCCCGCGCGTTAGCACTCTGCCTCTTACGATAGCTCGAGTTGTTCTTCGATTTCCCATGAGCGTCGTGTTTGCTTCGAAGATTCTCGCAGTCTTCGGAGATCGCGTTCTTACTCTTTGATCGTTCCTCGTTCCAGTCTTTCTCCTGGTATTTCCTCGATTCCTTATCCTTTTCGTTCAAAGAGCCGCTCTCGAACTGGCTCTCCGTTTCTTTAATCCCGTCTACATTCTCGTCTTCCGAAATAATCGGCGACTCGTCGTCGAAGGTTCTCAGAATCCTTTCATCTGCTCTTATCTTGCTCTCTCTAGATTTCCGCTTAGTCGTATAGATCAGCGATGGTAATTCGATACGATCTTCAGGCATCGAGTCAGGATCTCTCTCTTGCTTCTTCCGGTTCTTCGATTTCCCATGAATTTCGATGCCGTTGCTCTTATCGCTGCCTTTCCTTCTGGATGATCGCTCCGCGTTCTTCTTCGTGTTGGAGCTCGAATAGCGCTTTTTGTCTTTCTTGTATCCGTTCTCGGGGATCTTTGCGGGCTCGCGCACGCAGAATCTCGCTTCCGAGGCACTCCTCGACGCATCCGTGGAATCATCCTCCGATCGTGACACCCAGTCGTTCAGCACCTCCTTCACTTTATCCACTTTCTCACAGCCGAACACTCGGCCGAACACGCTCTTCACAATCTTGCTCTTGTTCGAGGAAGCGGATTCGATCTTGCCCTCGTTCTCGCTGTCGCTCGACAACTCGGAGATCTTTGATGCCGCGACTCTTCTTCTTCTATTCTTGGACGCTGTTGATTTCTTCCGGTCGTCGTGCCGCTCCTTACTCACCGATTGAGAAGAACTCTTGAATGATTTCTTGCCGGACGATTCTAATCGAGTTCTTTCGTCGCCATCGTCGCCATCTTCTAAATCGTCTTTCTTCTGAGGTAGCGAATCGTAGGAATCTGTGACCCGAATAGCCTTGTCATCAGCGAGCAACGCTTCATTTTCGCTGCCTTCTGATGCCGACGAGAGTCTCGTTTCTTCAAGAACTTTGTTCTCGAGAAGAATCTCTTCTTCTACCTTTGTCTGCTCTTCTTTCGGTAATTCGGAAATATCTGTCGGCTTCTGGATTTCGATTTTGTCAGCATTTTTATCATCATCAGGTTCAGTTGTTTGCTGCTCGATCAATTTCAAGCTATCGATTGACGTTTTTTCGGTGGTTTCAGACAGAAGTTGGTCCGCAATATTTATGCTTGTGTCGTGAGCAGATTTTTTCTCTGATACGCATTCTGTATCTTCTGCGCTTATCTCTGATGGCGGTAATAGCTCGACTTTTTCCTTCTCTGACGAAGCGTGCAAAGAAAGCGTATTTGTCGCATGTACATTATCGATTGTTTCAACGTCCGTAAATTCTACTTTCTGCGCCGATCGATCTTCCGAGGTGTTCAAATCGGTGCGTCGGATCTCTTCCACATCTGATGGCTCCTCCTTTTTCGTTTCCGATAAATTCGATTCTAGAACGTGATCTTCGACAACGGATAAAGATTCAGTGTTCAATGTTGAAGAAGTTATTAAATTGGTTGGCGTTACTTTCTCGGCGATCGCATCAGAGCACGACTCGATCAGTTCCAGTTTCTCTTTTGTCTCGTCGCAGTTTGGTTTTATCGATTTGAAGACATCGCAATTATTTGCCTGCGCCGTGGAATTGCTTGCAATTTGTACAGGATTCTTCCTAGGCCTGCCTCTACTACGTTTAGGAGGCTGGACAGCCGTGTTAACACGTTGCATCTCGTGCTCTTTAATAGACGTATCTAATTTTTGATCATTGTCTTTTGATTCCTCAAGAGTGGCAACGCCGCTGCTTTCCTTAATTTTAGCCTCCTCGTAAACCGAAGTAACACTTGAACTTGCAACGATTCGATTCTTGAGTTTCGGTCTACCACGTCTCCTTTTTTTCGTATCGTTCGTCGAGTCCGGCTTCGATCCTACATGCAGTTTTTCCCGTGAAGCATTCTCATTTACTTCTCTTTCCGCTACGTTCTGCGCTTTTTGCGCGTCGCAGCTGTTTTCCATTTCATCGCTGTTAAGTTCCATAGGAATATCCATAAAATATACATAACTCTCAATGTCAGATTCTCCGTAGTGTGGAATAAAATTCTTGCTTCTCCTGGGCCTTAGACCGAAGCGATTCACCTCAGTCGAAACTTGAGTTTCCTCTTTTTCTTCGCTATCTGGTTTGGTGAGTTTTCTTAACGTGCTTCTCGTGGTCCTTGCGGATTCTGTATGTTGGTCAGACTTCGTATCGATCTCACACGTGGATAGCTTTGAGGAGTTGGTCTCTTCGTTCAAAAATTTAAGATCTGATGTTGTTTGGTCCTTTGCTTCAATTGTATCCAGAGATGGAATTTCTTTAAATACCTCTTTCATTTTCTCCACCGTTTCCGGTATTTTTTCCGTCGTGCTGCGCTCATGAAACGTCGTGGCGGTATTATTAGCATCCGAAAGTTCCTCCGAGTCTACTTTAGACTTTTCCACCTCAGGAGAGTCCAAGAGCAAATGTTCTTCCGCAAGGTTTTTCTTCTTCTTGTTTCGTTTTTTCTCGCCGTTTTTAATTTCAGAAGAATCCTCATGTTTCTTCTGAACCGGCTGGCTCGGAGTCGATGACGAGAGTGGTGTCACCTGATCGGTCAAAACGTACTCGTCATGGCTCATATTCTCCGTGATCTTGCAAATCTCCTCATCCAACAATTTGTCCTCTAATGTTTGTCTGCTTGCTTCAAGGTTTATCAGAGAGTCTGCCATTTGTCTGTCATCAGTGTCACCCATGTATGAAGCGCGTTTGTCCAAGGACTCTAAGGATTTTTGGATAACATCGTCACATTGAATATTCTCTGAAACATCCTCCTCCTGTCGATCGCTTGCTTCATAACTCTTCCAATCGTTTTCCTCGACGTTTGTGGACGCGCTGTCGTCAGCGGGCTCGACTTTATCCTTGCATTTCGCTATCTGAGACAGATGAGACTGCGACAATTTATGCTTCTTCAACGAGCTCTTCCGAGTGAAGCTAGTAGCGCACACATGGCAGAAAAATCTCGCCACCTCCTTGGTCAGTTTCTTCCTTTTCTCCACGATCAAGATCTCACCAGTTTTCCTGTGTACCACCACGAAGTTGCCGGCAGCGCGTTTCTTCGGGGTGACCGAGTCATCGGGACAATCGTAATTCTTCGATGCCGTTCGCTCTAACGGTGAACACGAGTCTTTATTCATTGAATCATCGGTTACAGATTTTTCCTCGCTTCGCGATTTCTCGGTTGACTCAAACTCTCGTTCAATGTCCTCCAAAGCCTTCGTGTTCTCCAATGACGCTCGGATGTCCATCGGAACATCAATGTCGTCTGAATCGGAGAGATCGAGATGCTCGTCAAGCAACGACTTAGTTTTGTCCGCTTTCGTCTCCGCGTTTCGTTTCTTGTTTTTCGAATCTGTGATAGGTGAAGCGATAGTTCGTACGTTAGCATCTTTTTCATCCCGTCTCTTCTTCTTCGCGAATCGCTTCTTTCTGAAATAGCTAGATTCGCTGGCACAGGAGCTTTCAGACAAATCGTCCGTGCTCTCGGCGTTCTGATTTGGCATGTTCGAATCGGCAAGATCGTCGTTCGACGACTGCGCCTTCTTGACCGTGGATTTTGTCTGGGTTGGAGAAGGAACGAGTCCGATTAAACCTGAAGAATTTGATCTCTCGAGCTTCTTCGCGTTTCTCGATTGTTGTTTATCAGTGACGCTCTTCTTGGCTTCTTCTTCTTGTCCGTCAGTTTTTTCGGGCAAATTGGATGCTTCGCTAATTTCTACAGGTTCTTCATTCGTTCGATGTTCCACAGAAATGCCTTCGTTGTTGCAGCGACCGTCCTCGGGCGGCAGCTTTTTCCTTGGCCCTCGTTTCTTCGCATTTTGCAACATGTTCGTCATTTCTGGTACTTTGAAGTGTTCCAAGCTGGCAGATAATCGCTCAGTAGAGTCCGTTACACAGGATTCAGACTCTTCGTTTAGTTTTGGAGGAGTTTTAGCAGGTTCGTCTTCCGGCAGTTCCAAATGCTCATCGGCTAATGATTTTTTCTTCGCGCTACGTTTCTTGGTTGTTTTCGAAGGTGTCGAATCGCTGCTTGAACTATTTATGTCTTGCGTTTCTTCGTGTTCCTTCGGTACTGTTTGCAATAAAGAGGACCCTTTTAAAGAAGCGTCTGTGTCCTCACTGCCGATTTTTATTGAGTGTTCGTCGGGCGATTGCAAAACTTTATCTTTAATGGATAATGATGATGTCTCTTTCGTCTTGTTACTCGGCTTTACAGAAACCTGCGGAGTACTGTCTGTAACAACTGCACACTGCGACTTCCTCTTCGATACACGCCTAGACGTAGGTTCTTTCGTATCAATATCCTTCTCTGTCTGAACCTTCTCCACAGATTTTTCGTGCTTAATGCTTTTTTCTAGAAATAAAGAAGATTCCGTATTCTCCTCAGCCGATTCTTTTAACTGAACGTCGGTAACGGTGGTTCTTTCTTCAGATTCGGTTTTTGCTTCATCAATAGATTCTTCAATGTTTGTCGTCGATTTCTTTGCAACATCGCAAATCGTTTCTGGAAGATAAGTGACTTCTTCTAAATTCGATTTGTCGCAATTTTCCGCAAGATCCTTTTCTGACCTCATCAGCTCCGAATCATTCTTCGCCGATTTTATTAGATCAAGTTGTAGCTTCTCGGTTTCGGTATCTACGTTGGAAATTTTCGTAGTCTCGTTATCTTCTTGCGTAAGCTCCTTTTCAATATTGCATGTATCTTCTGGCTCGTGAATGGAAGCGATGCTATCGTCGACTTGAAGTTTCTTTTGCGCTGTATTATCTTCAGCTCGTTCTTCGTCGACTTCTACTAATCGCCTTTTGCTTTTTTTTTTGGGCGAGGACGCGTCTTCCATTGATCTCTTCCTGGATTTCTTTCTGGACTTTGTACTTTCCTTTCCTTCGGAACTTGTTCCTCCTGTTAAATCTGACGAATTAAGATTCTCCGTTGAAGTATCCGTCGTTGATTGACTGTCATTTGTGCTCTCCAACGGAGCGGCAGTCGTCACTTCTTCTTTCACTGCCGAACTACTTTTGCAAATCTGCGATTCTTCGACAAGACTTTCTTTATCTGAAGCGCCAGTCACATCACATTGATTTTCGCTCTGGATACGCGTTTCAGTCTCTTCTATCGAATTTTCCTCGACATTGCCTCGAGTTTCCAGCAAATCCGTCGTACGCTCGGAAGTGACATCTTCAAGAGTAACTTTGCTATCTTGCAATGGCCGGATTTCGGAGTCGGCAATCGTCAGCATTCCCTTATCAGTAGATGCATTCATCGCGCTTTCGCTACTCTCTTCTTTCGAGACGCAGCTCGTCTCACCAAAATTCACGTTTTCCGCATTGTCAGTCAAGGTGGGTCCGACCTCATCGAGGATGCTGGTCAACTCGTCGGCCGCGGTATCCAACAAGGAACCTACTTCACCTTCCAGCAAAGCATCCTTCTGTTTTGCTATTTTCGACACGATCTTCTCCAGGAAAGAGCCCTTGCCCTTTGGTTTCCTTCTAGAGAGATCGAGGATGATATCGTTGGCGGGTGCACGCGCTTTAGCAGCTGCAACGTTCGGCGACACGTCAACCTTTTGACTAGCAAATGCGTTTTCGTCCTGCGTTTTATTGGGGCAAGGATGAGCGTTCTTCTCGTCATCCATGCGACGGCCGGCATTCGCCGCGATGACCTCGCCTTCCGTGGATCCCTGTTCGTTCCTGGCCAGAACCGACGATAATTCGCTAAACGTCGTATCTACCGCGATCATGTTGTCCGCGCTACCGGTGGTCGGCTGTTGCGCATTTCCGTTGCGCATTATTCTATCCGGATTATCTAGACTAGTTTGAACTGTGAGTACCTGAACGCTCTGCTGCGCCTCCGCGGGAATGTTCTTCGAATTCATACCCTCTGTCAAAATGCCGATGACGTTGCTCAAAGATCTCTTACGCGACGATCTCTCCCGGCGCGCACCCCACGTCTTCTTCGGTCGCGTTAACTTCAGCTTGCTGTGGACGTTCACGGAGGTCTCTAGGGAGTTCTCCTTGCCACTGTCGATGGACAAATTGCTCGTTTCCGATTGCAAGTGACTCAGGTTGAGATTAACCATCGCGGAATCCGAGCGATCGTCAGAATTGCTATCGGTCTCGTCGTCGCTTTCGCTTTTACTATCGGCCTTGTCTGCGGCTCCCTCGAGTTGTCCATCGGTTTCCTTCTCGTTGGATGCTTTGCTCACGACGCAGCCCTGTTTTTCTACTGTGCGCACATTAGTTTTTTCAGCCTCCCCGTCGATCGACCTGTTGCGACTGCGACGTTTTTCTACCATGCCGTTGCCCTTTCGTGAACTGTCGCCTTCACCTTCCGAGCAGGGCTCGCCCTTGGTGTTGATCTTATTTTCAATATTAACGTTGTCGATTACGATTTCCTTTGTTTTAACGCCTGCTCGACTATCTCTTCTGCTCGGATTGCCCTTTTCGTTCTGTCCCTCGTCGTTAGTCGCATCATTCTCCGAACTTGGTTTTACATCGTTGACGCTTCTCTTCTCCATGATCTTCCTAAAGGATTTCTTGATTATCTCGAGCTTCCTCCTCTTGCTCTTCGAGCCATCCAATTCGTCATCGGGTTGTCGCGGGCCGTCGTCGCTCATTCTCAACCTCGGCGCTGATTGCCTCAGACTGCGTCTTGGGCCAGTTTTGTTACATATGACTTCCAATATTTTCAAAATCTGCTCTTCGCTTTTATGCGAAGACAATAGCTTCTTCACCTCGTATGCAATATCCGATACTTTTAGTTTTTCTAAATATTTCTCTATTCGTGTCTTCGAATTGCTTTGAGTTTCCTTCGCTTCCTCTTTCTTCGCTTTTGAATCTTTCTTACTCGCGTCGGCTTTGGATATTTCTTCGGCGCTATTGTTGACAGAGAGATTCTTCCTATTTTTCGCTCTTCCTTCCTTCAGTAACGCCGAGCTATTCTTCGACGTCCTGTTTCCTTCAGTTGTATCTTCCTTGTGCTTTGCTGTGTCCTTTATCTTTTCTTTCGACTTTCTCCCCCTTACCGATTTCTGTTCTTTCGCACTATTTTCCGGCATTGTCTCGCAATCAGCATTGCTCGCGCTTTTCGAGCCGCCCAGCTCGTCGTCGGACTCTCGTAGATGACTGTCGTCGTTCGCCTTCAATTTCGGCGCTGACTGCCTCAAACTGCGTCTTGGGCCAGTATCGTTAGACGTGACTTCCAATATACTCAGAACATCCTCTTCCCTGTTGGATGAAAGTAGCTTCTTCACCTCGGATGGAACGTCTGACACGGGAGTGGTCTTTACCACTTCCTTTTCCGATTCTTTCTCCGTCCGCGTCTCAGTGTTTCCCTCTTTGTCTTTTAAGACGCCCTTTGCAGAGGCCCGCGATACTTTTTGTTCCTGAAGAGACATCGATGACGACATCACCGGCGACAGAATAGGTAGATCGTTTACCGACTTATCGGTATATTCCTCATTAGAAGAGACTATCTGCACGGCGGGTTCCAAGGTAGGCATCTTGTCGCTGTCCGACGACAGCCGAGTGACTCTTCGGGGCTGGACTACTTCGGCCTTCCTCAATTTCTGCATCGTTTTCACTTTTGATTTGCCGTCAGCCGAGTCAGCGCTTTTCGGTTTCCCGTCGTCCAACAATTTCGTTGACGAGCTCTTATTCGGATTTCGGGCAAATTTGCCATCTTGCGTGCGTAACTGTGACTTCGCTTTGATAGACGCGTTCAAGGACGCTACCGGGTCGATGGCACGTTTCCTCCTCGCGCTCAGCGTCAATTTGGTCTTGCTCTTTACCCCAGAAATCGTCGTTGAGGTCGTCTTCTTGCTGTCGAAAGAGGCATCATCGTTCAATTTCGGTGTTGCCTTCGCGTTCTTTGGTGTACTCTTTGGGGAGAATATTTCGTTATTCGCGTCATTTTTCGTTTCCGATACGACACTCTTCAACTTTACAGGCCTGCCCTTCAGCTTTAGGTTCACCAGCTTCCCGGTACCTTTGCCTCGAAATTGCTTCTTCGCCTTGACGTTCTCCTTCTTGCCAAGAATCTTAGGCCGGCCGACAAGTCTTAGTCGAAAGGTCTTTCCGTCCAGGCCCGAAGTCTTATTGCCAGTCGATTTTGACGTACCCTCCCTGAGCTCTTTGGCATCTTTCTTGTCCCCGTCTTCCGCATTGTTCTTGATCGCGTCAGTGCCCGCTCTTTTATCGATCTCGTGACACTTCTTCACGACGCTCTCGATCACCGCGGATATGTTGTCGCTTCGACAGCGATTCCGTTGGATCGACTTGGCGTTCTTCAGCAGCTTGTTTCGCAGAGCCGTCTTGTTGCGCGAGATTCGTGACGCGGATAAATTGTCACTGTCGATTATGCCAGGTCTTGTTCTGGTCTGCACCTGTTTTAACAAAGTCCAAAGATGCTACTATAGCACACCGATATCGAACAGATATCTATCCTGATTTTTATTCAAATCAATTTCGTTTTGCCGTTGATAAAATTCTGTGATAGATCTGGCAAAATTTTTTTATTTTGCAATCATACCTTAGATATATTAATTTATCTGCGTGTGTGTGTGTACACAAATATATATATATATAATGTATCAATATGTAAGTTAAATATAAATGAAAAAGATATTAATTAAAATAAGAAAAATCAGCGTTTTTTTAAAGAAACTGAGCGTGTATGCGGCACAAAAATTGTTCTGTTTACATGACTGTGTGTGTGTGATTATTTGTGTGAATATGTGCTTCGTTGAGCGTACGTGTTCATTAATCGATGCCTCTATTCATGCGCGACGAAGCGCGCAAGGCAATAACGCTTTATCATTATTTCAACGAGTCTCGCGTTTTTCGTGGCACTTCCTCGATTATTCGAGACATTTTTATTCGAGATAAAGAAAGTCATTAAACGTATATTATACTGCCAATATCCAAATTGAGTATTCACTTTAAGAATAATTGTATTTGTATTGTATTCGTAATATTTTTTCTCTTTATGATTCTTGATATATCAATTCAATTTTAAGCAAACGATTTTTTCATTGAGGCAGAAATAATCATTGTTCGGCGTGACTAAAATTACTCACTTTACGAAGCCTGCCTTGTGATCGTATTACGTTGTCTTGCAAAACTTTTCTCGTGGCCCTCTTAGCCGGTAGATTGGCTAACATTTTCTGGATGCTTTCACCTGAAAACAGAAAATTGAAGCTAAAGGCGGCACCAACGTGGAAAATGTCCCTCATAGTTTTTACTGAAATTGTACCTCGATTGTCTCAAAGTGAAAAAGAGAGTCTTGAGTGACTCTCGTAATTATTACTATTTTCTGTACAATAAGAAACATCGCAGTCAAAGCTATAAATGTCACGTTAGAATAAATGTTTATAAAGCAAAGAATAAAATGTGAGAATAAAATTTTGTTCTTACGGTCGCTGGGTCGGACCCTGGGCCCGGTTGGTGCCGGCTTCTCCCTAGGGACCAACCTAGGTCTGTCGGCAGTGACGAGTCGCGGTTGTTGCGTTTGCGAGTTCTGTATGCTCCTCTTCATGCCGCGCTGACGACGTCGCCGGCTACGGCTGCCAAACGGCCGCCATTTGCACTTTTTCTTGTTGCTGCCGGTGAGACCGAGCAGCCAGGCGTGATCGCCGCCGCATTCCAACATGTGACGGTGCAGCTCGGCCATGCATAAGCAGCCTTTGGCGCACTTGGTGCACACCAGGTCGGTGAGTGCAGCGTCACGCGCTTCCTCGGTGGCCGCGCATTGTCCCGGTAGATACAGGTGCTTGTACTGCTCGCGCTGATCGCCGGTTAGTTCAAAATGTGTGCACAGGACGCGCGGATGCATAGAAGCCTTGTGATCCTCCATCTCCTTCAGCGTCATCTATATCCCATAATGATGTATGTAGGATATATATACATATACAGGGTGTCCCATTTTATATTTGTCAGTAAAATATTTCGATACGACGTCGTTTCAGAGAAAAATGTTTCAGACAAAAGTCGTTTGGTTCGAAGGGGGCAAGATGATGATACTCTCAATTTAATTGTAGATGGCGCCACTTTCGAGATTTTATCATGGCGGCCATTTTTTAAATGGAAGTCGATTTTTCTCTCTAAGTAAAAGTTGTAGCTGACGATGAGGCGAATACAACGGTTTTTTGTTTTTTGAAATTGGACCATTTTTCAGTGAGTTACAGCGTTTCAAAGTTTATAGCGTCTCTCCATGGTAAGAGGCAAGGGGACTCACATTAATAAAGCACCCCGAAGGGAACAGAAACCTACTACGTCCACGCCGTTGTTCCTGAGTGGCGCTAAAAGTAGGATAGTTGATAGAACGGTACACTTTGGGTAATGCAAATGCCGGCAGTATTGTAACATAATATTTAACGAAAAAATACTTTATTATAGTGTTTTGAAAAGCTCTCGAGGTAAGCTACAAGACTGTATAATGAGAAATAAAGAGATCCATTAAAAAAAAAGTTAACCTTCACATAAACCTTGACAGGTGCACCCAAGATCAAATCAGTGGCAGCATCTTATGTCCCCCTTGAAGTCATAAAACTTTTGTAAGAAACATTTTTCGATACAAGATTTGGTTTACGTGTATACTTAAATTATAAAACAGTATACTTTGGAACGCTGTAACTCACTGAAAAATGGTCCAATTTCAAAAAACAAAAAACCGTTGTATTCGTCTCATTATCAGCTACAACTTTCACTTAGAGAGAAAAATCGACTTCCATTTAAAAAAATGGCCGCCATGATGAATCTCGAAAGTGGCGCCATCTATAATTAAATTGAGAATATCATCATCTTGCCCCCCCGAAGCCATATAACTTTTGTCTGAAACATTTTTCTCTGAAACGACGTCGTATCGAAATATTTTACTGACAAATATAAAATGGGACACCCTGTATACACACCTCTCAAGGAACTCCTTTTATAAAATAATTTTATAAATTAATGCCTTTTATAGTTATCATTGAATCAATTAGTTTAATTATCCGACCTTTAACTTTAGCTATTCGTTTAATTGCAATATAATTGCAGGACACCTTCTTATTCATATATATATATTGATGAGTTCAACGTAGTTCAATGAACGCTGAACATTGCCGTTGCGTCGCGTTCCCGTCTTGCCCCCGTCTTGTTTCGATCGATACGAATACGCGGCGTTTCAATTGGCGTAAATGAGATTAGTATGACACGGGGAAGTCGTCTGCGCGTATGGTTTCCTGCTCGCTTGTTTTTCCCCCTGGGAATTCTTTCGACGGATCGACGAGTTGCGCGGTCCCGTCGGAACGGAACGGAACAACTAAGCGAACGAACGTCATTGTCATTCGTTGCTCGAAAAGCCGAAGGTGAAACGAACAATTTCCAATTCGTTACTTAACTTATTACGGATTCCATTAGATAATGATTTATCCCTGGGTTTAGTAGATCAGAAGTAGAAAGTTGCAAATAAATTGGCGATTCGGATGACTCGCCATGAGCGCATAGTATCAGTGCGAATGTATCGCGCGAATGTCAAAGATCAAGTACGCCGCTTGATAAATTATCTAGACCACATCCGTACCAATTGAAATGCACCGTCCGCCACGCGACAGTAACACATCCCGAGTCACTTACACAAAGATTTAGACATTGTTTATAATTTATACTCGTTCTTGTTTACTTTAATGACTACATTTGCGATGGCATGTAATTGTACCTCCTTAAAATAAACTTTATATTTAACACTAGATTTATCGTCAATTTGAATTCATGCTTAAAGATACAGAAGTCACGAGGATTATTTTCTATCAACGAGAAACCGAAAATCGAAAACTAAAAACCGAAAACCGAAGTTTAACGAATCCGTCAATATGACAGATTGCAGTAAAACTAGATGTACAAACAATGTCCGTAAATCTAGTGTTAATGTTATTTTTACACTAAAGTACTTATTATATTACTACCATTATTATTTGTAAAATTGTTGTAAAAAAGCTTAATAATAATTACAAATTTTTGGAGTAGTCCGAAGTATCGTTTCCACTGAATAACTCAATTATCAAACTAGGTATAGTATTGGGTTGGCCAAAAAGTAATTGCGTTTTTTTATATAAATAAAAGGCGAATTTTTCATGGGAAACAAAAACTTTATTAAACAATATATTGTCCATTTTGTTTGATTATCTTTTGCCATTTTTCAGGCAACTTCATGATTCCGCGCTCAAAAAAGTTCTTATCTTTTTCAGCAAAAAACAATTCCAACAACGATTTCATATCCTCATCGGCAGTAAAGGTTTTACCATTCAAGGCGTTTTGCAAAGAACGAAACAAATGGTAATCTGATGGTGCCAGGTCTGGCGAATATGGTGGATGTGGTAACACATCCTATTCAAGCTGCAACAATTTTTCACGAGTGACCAAACTTGTACGTGGTCTAGCGTTATCATGGTGAAACACAACACCTTTGCGATTCACCAATTCTCGACGTTTCTGTTCGATGGCATCATTTAATTTATCCAGTTGACGACAGTATACGTCTGAATGAATGGTTTGATTCCTTGCAAGCAGCTCAAAATACACAGTCCCACCAGACTGACAGCATAATCTTTCTTTGGTGAATATCTGCTTTTCAAGTGCTTTCAGCAGGTTCATCACGCTTGCTCCACCATCTTTTTCGTTTGACGTTGTTGTAGACGATCGATTTTTCGTCGCCTGTTATCATACGTTTCAAAAATGGATCATTTTCCTCACGTTTCAAAAGAGAATCGCAGATGTCAATACGCTTAGTGAGGTGAATTTCTTTGAGCTCATGTGGTACCCAAATATCGAGCTTACTAATGTATCCAAGTCGTTTTGAATGGTTCTTAACACTCGATTTCGATATGTTAAGATTCTCAGCAATCTCTCGTGTCGTTAAACGCCGATTGGAATCGATCGGTGCCTTTATTTTGTCATCGTCAATTTCGATTGGCCTTCCTGAGCGTGGTGCATCTTTCACATTAAAATCTGCAGATCGAAATTTAGTAAACCAATTTTGACACTGCCGCAGTTTTAAAGCACCTTCGCCATATACATGACGTAACTTTTTATGAGCTTGCACAGCGTTTTTCCCTTTTCGGAAGTAATAAAACAAAATATGAGGAAAATGTTCTTTTTGATTTTCCATTTTGAAATCGACGGCAAAGAAACAATTGTTAACGAAATCGTGTAGTTTCTTTTTGTAAAACAAGCTTGAACTGTGAGTTGTTAACCTGCATAATGAATTTGCGGTTTAGAACGAAGTTAGTTACATTTCAAGACATGTATGTCCATCTATTGGAAAGAAACGCAATTACTTTTTGGCCAACCCAATAGTATAAAAAAGAAAAGTTATACTCACGTGTTTAGAGCCGCAAGCGCCGCAAATGTAAATCCGCGGTCGCGACCACTCGCCGCTCAATTCAGCACGGATGACGTCCTGGCTATTAGCGATCTCGACACTCTGATCTCGCCTCCTCAGTCTCATAAAGTCCGCGAATTCGGAACTGAATTTCGTGGCAATCGACGGTCGCACCGGGCTTGACGAATCGGTTGCAGTCGTGGACGATTCCGTCGTGATTTGCCGCGATGTTCCGTCGTGGCCTGGAGATGATTCCCCCAGGTCGCAGCGGATGTTGTCAAGGATCGCGGTAGTTGTGTCGAGTACGCGGTGGCCGTCGTCGCTGTCCTGGCTGCTCGCCACTGTTTCGACGATCGGTTCAACCAGTTCCTGATCGGCCAAAGATACCTCGGTAGTCTCGGTGGGCAACAACGGGGGCAGCTGGTGCAGCTTGCCAAGGCGTTCCTTGATCAGTTGCTGCTTCTTGTGCAGCGACAGTTGCGTCGAGATGTCGAATTTGCTGAGATCCTTGATCGAACACGTCCACTGTTCCCTGCCGCCGTACTTGCGCGGGAAATTGTATTTTTCGAAGGAAACTCGACGCGGCCGCGAGTTGCTGCTCGTCTTGCCGGCCTTCCGCGCGTGCTCGCTCGAGTTTTCGTACTCTTCACTGGTCGGATAGTCCTTGTTGTAGACCGGCGTCGCCGCGGTCAACGAAATATCGATAGGCAACTGAATCTGATTGACATTGTGCTCGTAATATGACTGCTGTGACTGTTGCTGCTGCTGCTGCGGTGATTTCGATTCCACCGTCGTCGTTGCTGTTGTCGTCCCCGATGATGTCGTGCTCGTGGCGGCGATTGACGGCACGCACGTCGATGACGACGAGCTGCTCATCGACTGCAATTTGCCGTCCAAATGGTGTAGCAGGTTCTCGCGGATGTTACAGCTCACGTTGCTGTAGAAAGAACTGTCAAACTCGGGACTGGCTGGATTATCAATAGGATCTCGAGTCGCGATGAGTTTAGTTCGGATATTGTCCGATTGTCGATTATCATCTTGACCCTTCGACTCCTTTTCCTCGGATCTTCTGTCTCTGATTGACGACGCGTTTGCCTTCTCGCGGAGGTTTTGGCTGCAGAATTCTTTGCAGGGCGAGCCTTCTTTGTTTTTTTCGGACTGCAAAAAAAGGTACTTTCTTGTTCTCCAAAGCAGCTAGATGCTTGATTACATACTCTAATCTCAAGTAGCAAGCTAGAGGACACAGCACAATTTGCAATAATCTTTCAAAGTTCGAAGAAATTGTTTGTTTTTGCCTAGCCCGTGTATAGAGAGAGTAAAATTAAGATTAGCTGTACATAATATTATTTATCATATAAATAGAAAGTAAAATATAAATTTTATCTATATATAAACTTTATCGAATCTAATTTTCGATGCAAAAAAAACGCGAACAAAAAATTCGATTTTCTATTTTAGAACGCACGCACGAGACAGGAAGAACAATGTGTCATTCATCGATTTTTCAACGACGTTTACCTGATTCTGACCAGTTCTGTCGGTGTTTCCGCAGTGCACTTCGCCGATGTGTCCATTCAAGGCTTCTCGGGTGGGATATCTCGTCGAGCACTGGACGCACGCATGATACTTGTCTTCGTGACTGCCAACCATGTGCTGGAACAGCGCTTCGAGGGTATCGGTGCATCTCTCTGAACAATATTGGCAGTTGTGGGAGGGTTTTCGCGAGTTCCTCTCCGATCTCCTGCCACCGCCGAGCTGATGCACCCTTTCCGTGTGTCGCTGCCGCAGCGACATTGACAGAAACTTCCTGTCGCAATAAAGACAGAGCAATCGAACCGGAGGTGTGCTGCACGACGATGGTTTCGACTTCTGCGTCGGCGTTGAACCTGAAGACGAATCCGACGCAAGTCGCAACGCCACCGCCGACTCGCTTGCACCGTGACAGTTCTGAAGCACTGACGCGACCTTGTCCAACGGTAGACTGCAATGCAAGCTCGTTATGGGCGATTCCTGAATCACCTGGACGCTCGAGTCTTTAGTCTCGTTCACTCCCGGCTTGGTCGCATCGACACTTTCACTCTCACACTCCTCGGCTTTCGGTCTTCGACCTCCTTGATCGCTGACAGTTTGATGAACGTCGGTCAACAAGTCGCTCAGCAATTCGCCGCATATTGCACGCACCTCCGCGTGTTCGCCACGCAGATCTCTCCCTCTCTCTTCTTCTCCTCTGCCGTCGTCGATGTTTGCTCTCTCCTCGACTTGGTGCTCGCTCAACCTGTCCATTATAATCGTACCTAAGGTACGCCCCATCTTCCGCTCCCGCGAAACTTCTCGACTATTTTCCGGGGCGTCTGACGAGGAGTTTTCACTTTCCTCAGCGTCCAAGCGCTCCTCCTCCACTCTCGACGAAGCCTCCTTCGAGTCCTGACCGAGTTCGTTCGCCGAATGGATCGTGTTATCCTTCGGCACTGTTGTTGCACTCGAACAGTCAGCAATATTCGATGACTCGATATTCTCGACGTCACACGAGTCGACTGAAGCCGGGACCGAATCTTCTAGACGCGGTGCAACAGCCGCCTCGATGTCGCCCTCGTGCGAGAGCTCGGATTGGACCGCCATACCTGTCGAGTCTTCTTCTTCCTCATCTTCCTCCTCCTCCTCTTCATTATTAGCACTCTTCCCACATCTTTCCGGCTCCTCCGTGTTTTTGTCTTCTTCTTCTTCTTCTTCCACCTCTTCCCCCTCGTCCTCCTTGATGACGCCGTTTAATACTGTCATCACGTATTTTTCTAAGGTTTCCAGATTCCGCTCAACGCTGTTCCGGTTGTCCTCTTCCTTCCGCGGCGAGGTCGCATTTCTATCCGGCACCTTCTTGCGCAAGTTATTGATCACGTTGCTCAACCGTGATCGTTTGTCCTGGGTGGTCTGCGATGACGATCTGTAGACATGTCCATATCGCTCTTGTTGTAGTTGACGATCGCCGTTGCTGCCCGCGCTGGCAGAGTGGTTGACGCCCAAATCATCCAGGCTTTGCGTCGACGCCACCATCCTGTCGGACGTCGACGGCAACGACGATGACGATGTCGCGTCGGGTGCCAAAGGGATACCGGATAATTTCGCTGTGCGGTAATCCTCGATTGTATCGTCACTCGGTGTCTCACTACCAGCTACGTCCGCCGAGGCGGCCTCTAAAAAAACAATTCAGACTTGTGAATCGTTTGTCGTTCGCGAGGAACATCCGCTTCAAAGGAAAAAAAATATATATCGTGCAACATTTGAATTTGGTATTGAAGAAATCGTTTTCAATCGTCGCAAATGTTGTGGATTGCGATTTGATGAAGCTACCGGGCCTCCTTGCAAGATATCGTGTAATGTATTTTTCGATCGCGAAGATAATTGTTTGAGAACATAAATCGCGAGGCGGTAAATCGACCAAACGAAATATAACGGCTGTTTATTTATTTAGATTCGCCTGAAGTTTCACGTAATCTTATCGTGGAATGGCATGCCAGTTTTAATCTCGGTTTAACCGTTTCTTCGATCTAATTTAAAAATTGATTAACTGAAAAATCACGAATACTTCGTTCGCCTTCAGACTATAATCGGAATGTGCGTGCAACAGCCCGGTTAATGGATTTTGCAAATTGATGTATGTCTTTCATTTCTAGAGAAAGAAAAAGATCTCCGCGACTATGTCTCTATGACTCTACGACACTTTTTTATTCGAAAGCCGGGGAGAAGGGACGTCGAGAGAATCGATAACCGTCCCTCTGCCACGTCGAAAGGGGTTAGGACTGCACGAGTGGTGTGTGAGTGCAAGAGGGAGAGAGGAGGAAGGAGAAAGAGCGACACGCATGCACACACGTGCACACGCACATATACACGTTACAACCCCCCCGACAACAACCCCGAGGTGATAAAAACCGGTCGGCTTAGTCAGTAATACTGACGACAATTCCGTCAACCATCCTGTACGTTTTGCGAAAGGTGGCGGCAATGACAATAATTTAACAGTTTCGTCTATCGCGTGGCCTATTAACACGACATTGATACATGCTACGCGATATTGATATATGAGATATATGCGTGAGCATCAAACCCTTCGGCTACTACTCGCAAATTTGTCTTTTTGCATTTTGTTAGATCCATTTGTGAACAATTCACTTTTCAATAAATAATGATATACTTGGCTAATTGCATTGATTTCATGTATATTTTTGAAGAAATAAATTTTCATAATACACTTTTTTAGAAAGGTTGTTTTTTTATAATTACACTGTTTTTAGAAAGTTCGATACGTTTTATGTACTTGGCGTAAATATTTTCTTTTTTTAAAAAGGTTTTTGTGGGGATTAGATATGTGCAAACGTTTTAATCTTTTTCAGCATTCTAATATTGTTATTTGAACTTCAAATAAATTCTCGCTTTTTCATGGTTTTCAAGAGCTGGCATCGAGATTTGTAAAACATCGTGTGTCATGATTTAACGATGAACATAACTTTGAGAAACAATGGTGAACGCGATGAACGATGTATGAAAAGCTATGTATGCTCCTAAACCATTTTGGACTTGGGCTGGAAAGTTCTTCCGCACGCGGCGTATTCGCCCAACTTGGCGCTTTCGGATTACCATTTATTCCAATTGATGCAATACTTTTTAACTGAATAATACTTTGGAGGTGTGGCTGAGATGCGGAAAGGCTTTTCTCGCGGAGGAATTCGAACTTACCCGAGAGATCGCAGAAAATCAAAAAACGAAGAAAAGTATTTTGATGACTGAATGTATTGCACATATTATGCATTGAAGGCAGTGATACCAACGCACAGTTTCTGGCATCACTGACTAGAGGGCAAGGACTATGGATAGTTTAGACTATCGAATGCTATCGATAAGTTTTGGCCACTATCGATAGTTTTATGTTTTGCATCAAACTGAGATTTCACTCGTTTCAATTTGGCGCTCAGAAATCTGAGCACTTTCAGTGATTATACGCTCAATTTATAATGTAAATTGGCCTTACAGATTAAATAAAGGTAAAGCTGTATCCACAATTGTCAATTTGCGACAACGAAAAGTGTAGAAAGATAGTAAAAGAGAGGGTGGTATTCAGTCCTTTCTTATATTTAAGATCGTTTTGAGATCATCTCAAGATGACTATTAGCCAATGAAACTGTCGCATTAGTATCTTAAGATAAACTTAGGACGATCTTAAATATAAGAACAGATTGTGAATACTGCTCTAAAATTTACGAGTGAGTGCATCTATTAGCACACCCGCTCACCAAGCAGCTAATTGTAACTACTTAGGAATGAGATTGCGACTTCCGTGGAAAGCGCAGAGAGAATTTTTAGATTAATATTTATGTTCTTCTACTCCTTGGATAATACTTTAAAGAGTACATAGGTGTGAAAACGGCCTACTATTATTGTATTAACAGTAAGTCGATTTAGTCTATGTTCAGTATACTGAACAGTTCAAGCGAACGGGTTAAATAAATTATTTCTAAATCGTCATGCATTTTTTACATTTACATTTTAATCAAATTTCCAATAATTGTACTTTATTTGGTAAATCTACCGATTAGCGAACCCACCTCCTATCACCTTGTCCTTGACATATATTATAGAGGTCACCCTCCTGAGTAACATTGTGCAAGTTTTAACCGTCGGTCGTTGTTTACTAAAAAGTTATTAACAAAAGAAGTTTAATGATTTTGCACGAATTTTCAGCTGTCTACGCGAACCAAGAACATAATATTGACATATATTACAAAGGTCACCTTCCCGAATAACCCGCACTAGGTTTTAGTCGTCGATCGTTGTTTATGAATAAGTTATTAACAAAAGAAATTTTGCAAATATAGTAGTTATTTTGAATATTGAAAGATATAAAAGACGAATATGTATATGAACGAAGGAAGGAAAGTCATTTAAAGCAGTGAATCGTTAATATATAAAATAGTTTCTTTTAATATAAGTACAAAGTATTCTTCACTTTAACCAAAAGCATAAACAGTTAAATACAAAGTATTCTCTGCTTTAACCTAACCTAAACTAACCTAACCTGGTTAGGTTATATTTTCCGAAACTGGAGCCTCGGACAACTCGTTTTCAGCCCGCTTCGCGGGAGGGCGGGGGGCAGGGGCTTCGCCCCCCCCCCTCCCGCCGGAATCTGTGCCGTGTACCAGGTGATCAAAATCTGTACGGTAAAATCTGTTACACTGGTTCTGGCGGGGGGCGGGGGGCGAAGCCCCTGCCCCTCGCCCTCCCGCGAAGCGGGCTGAAACCGAGCGTATGTGTCCGGGGCTTCAGTTTTGGAAAATATAACCTTTTGCTTGTTGTGGACGGCTGAAAATTCGTGCAAAATCATTAAACTTCTTTTGTTAATAACTTTTTAGTAAACAACGACCGACGGCTAAAACCTTTTGAAGGTCACTCAGGAGGGTGACCTCTATAATATATGTCAAGGACAAGGTGATAGGAGGTGGGTTCGCTAATCGGTAGATTTACCCTTTATTTAATTTTTTAGCTATCGAAAACTATCGATGGCGGCAACTATCGATAGACAGACCTCTACTATTCACAAAAAAGCAAAAACGTGCAGAGACTGACCTTTCGCATACACCTAATACGCAATTCTGCGATGCGAGTAGGCGGATTCAGGGAAAGGTGTGAGTCAGTCCTCGCCGAATTCTCCTTCGTTCTCTAATCGAGAAATCGCGGTCATCGATCGTTCGCAGCTATCGTTCGCGATGATCCGTCGGCAGAATTTGTCTAACGGGTGCCGTTGCATCCGAACGAGTCCGATAATTACTTAGCCACGATATTGCAGCGTCGACACCGCCGCCGCCGCCACCACTACCGCCAACGATGCCGCGATCACGATCTCGACCAGCGTGACTACTTTCAAAATCCTCCGTATGTTTGTATACATAACTGCCCTGGGTGCGTGGATGACGGACGCGTTGCGTAATGCGTCAAGCTATGCTTATTCGCACGGGTACTCGCGCTACTTATCGCGGGTGCGAAGAGATCCACAAGTGCGCGAGTAGGTACGTGCTCGAGGACTGATCATGGTCGTCGCATTGACGGTCGCCGTATATTATTATGGGTGCACGTGACAGAGGTAGACAAGGTAACGAGTAATCGTAAGGTGATCAGTCCGAAGTAACAAGCTTTTTTGTATGTATCTGCACCGCGATAAAGAGAGAAGTGAGAGCTGCAAACTGCGACAAGCAAATCGCGCCACGACGGATGTAGACTATTATAAAATTTAAAAAAAAGCATTGAAACACGGTGACATTATATTATATAAAGGGAAAGATAGAACTTCACATTTTCTTTGACTTTACAAGTTTTGTAAAGTCGACGGAACTTCTTCTTTATTTGGAGTTAGTTAAGAAATAAAAAGCGCAAGGTCTTGTTATCTATGTTGATTTAACGCGATGTTAAGCGTCTTCCCAATCAAGTAGACACAAAAACCCAATTTGGCAAGAATCACTAAAAACGAAACGTGCATTAACAGAGGTGTTGGTAAAATAAGACATGGCAAAGATATTAATTAAGTAATCCGGCTCACGTCCAAATGGCGATACAATATAAAATATTCTAGTGATGTTTTGGAGAATTTTGTTTTTTGTTTTTTAAACCTTGTTTATTCTGCTTAAAATTAAAATTAATCAAGTAAAATTAATATACAACAAGCTATGTTGTACATGAATATGTGTCTAGTTTGATTCATGACCATCTAGACGCGACCCGGATTACTTAGGTAATGATCCAATATGATGATATCTAGTATATGTAATAGATTCTTAAATTGATGACAATGCATGTTTTATACTTATTTTCCCGCAGAAAATGGGTTGGTTGTTTGAATAAATTAGACGTCAATTTGTAAATGTAAATTATTTCTCGTATCTATACCTCATTATTGTAACCCTGTGACACCAAATTAATAATTCTGAATCAAAATGCAAGATTTTTGCCAAAAGACTTACCTCTGCTCGGTGCCGGTGGTGCCCTCTTTGGGGTGTCGTCGGCAGAGGGTGTTCTTTCCCTCATGCTTATTCGTGGGATCTCTTAGCGGCATCATTTAATTCTAAAACAAGCAAATGAACAAGACATAAATATTAATATGATGTATCAAGAAGTTTGAGATGTAATTTATGCTTCTTTTCTTTTAGTGCTACGTTTCTTCTCATTTGGTGGCGATTATTATTAAAAAGAGAAGTAAATCTACTTCTCTTTTCCTATTGACTTCCTCTAGTAACCTTCCTCTACTATAAAAATAAAATGCAAAATACGGGTATCGAGTGTCACGAATCAAACATCTCTACAAAATACAATTTACATTTGTAATGAGTTAAAAACTCGCGCTATGATTCTCAAGCTTTGGGCGTTTGTTCAGCTAGCCACGCGGAAGTTCGATAGCCGCGCGAGCGCGGTGTTCGAGGGCCGGATTCGGCGGGGGTCAAGAAGAAAAAAGATGGGCGAAGGGAGAAGGGAGGAGAGAAAGAGGGAAAGAGAGGGCATGGAGAAAGGTGTTTGCCTTCGACGAGGATCGGCCCGATGTCGATTTCCGAGACCGACGGTCCAAGCCTCCTCCGGTCAGTGTCGAAAGAAAATTTTTTTACGCAATGGACGCAAATGCAACAAATACTGTAAAATAGATGTGGGACTATGTTTACTGCAAATTCCAGGGTAAGCAATTCCTTCGAAATATTGTAATACCATTACACCCACAGAAAAGATTTCTGGACTTAATGCTATTACTCTTTTTTAATCTATCATAAAATAAGATCGCTATAGCGACAATCATATTTATTATTGAAAAGAAGCATATTTTAATCTTGAATAGAAAATTCCAAAATCTAGATTTAAATAATCTTGCTGCTATTTCATTCATTTTCTCAGAAGGATTTAGATACAAATTTCTAGCAAGTTCAAAATATTCTTGATTTCAGAATATTGTCAGATCTCAAAGACATCTTATTCTATTCTTCTAAGAGAATTTGTAGAATCTGCACAAAACGGCCAATATTTATGTGTTGCAATCGAAAATCGGGAAAGTGTTTCCGTTATTTACAATGAATAAGTGGAAATGTCTTATCTCGAATCTTATTTCTCAAGTAAGTATATTGTATATACTTACTTACATTTCCATATCTTTTAATATTTCTTGTAGAGTATTGCACTTATTCGTTGTAAATAACAGAAACACTTTCCCGATTTTCGATTGCAACACATAAATATTGGCCGTTTTATCCGAATAAAGGACGGCGCCGAGTCGACGAGCGACCGTGAGAAAATGATGCGTCGACATCGACAAAACCTACTATAAAGTGGCGCTAATATAAAATTATTCTACATACAAGGATATATAAGCATAAATTTGTACATGTTACTCTTGTCTCGAGACAGTAAGACAATGTTATTTAATTCGAGAGAGAAGAATAGAAATTACTGATTTAAATAAAAAATTGTTTTATTTTCATATTTTTTATACTTGTAATACGATTAAATTAGTCAAGAATATTTTTCGTCTTGTTATCAGAAATCCTTTCTGAGGGTGTACTGATGACTTTTCCAGAAATAAAATTGCGACGATGGACCCTTCATTCAGAGATTTATTTTGAAGAATCCAATATCTTCAGTATTAAATGCGAATTTTTGGAATTAGGTGACAGCATCAAACAGGAAATGAAACATTCCAAGAGAAGATTGAAGGGGAACTGTAGCAAGGAGAAAGAGTTGAGAGAGCAAGTAAAAGAGAGAGAGAGTGAGAGAGAGGGCGAGGGGAATATAGGGAAAGAGAAAAAGAGAGAGAGGGCAAGAGAGAATCGACCGGGGAGAGCGCCCTGTATATCCTGGGTGGAACTTAAAATATCGAGCGTCACGCACATCGACGCTGGCGCCGGAAACTCGGTGGAAAAGCCGCGGCGCCGCGTCGCGACTCGCCACGTCGGCTGGATGGACGCGTGCGTCGCCGAGAAACCTGGAAATAGAACTCGAACGCCACGAGAGAGAAGGAGAAAGAGGCACAGAGATAGATAGATAGACAGAGAGAGAGGGAGAGAGAAAAAGAAAGAGAGAGATCATCTTTGCCAAAAGCTCCACGAGAATTGGAATTTTCAACAGGTGAAAAAGTGGAAATTCCAGTACGCCGGGAGATAGACCGAAAGAGTTGCACGTGAGATCTCGCGCCGACCTTCTATCGCCGCGACAATAGAGAGACCAGAAAATATCCGGACAATCTAGGCACCGTGACGTCAAGTTTCGAGTGCATCGGAGTGGCCAGCAAGGACGACCATGCAGTCGGTGTTCCCGCTCTCATGGGACTGCGGAAGGGTATCTCTACATAGAAAGACGGTGAACAGCGATTTAGCGATTTCATCGCGACATTTCGTTATCATTACAATCAATCAATGCAATCAGTTTTGGAAGAGTTAAGTTTGTGACGAAAGCAGTAGCTCAAGTCATATAGTATTTCAAGCGAGAATGCACGGTGAAATGTATCGAAACTTTCTAGTTTCAACACTTCGTTGATATCTTTTTCGATTTATAAATATCATCTTATCATGGTATGTTACGTGATTAGATCTGCAACAGCATGATAATGCATTCCGTAATTTGCTACAATGTTAATTACAGAATTGCCATGCACATAATCCTTCGGGTATATATAAATATATCCGCGTACAACAGTCGCGTGATAATTAATTCTTTATAATTATAGCTTCTTGCTGGCCGTTTGTAGTAAAGTCCATTAAATTTTGCATTAATAATGCTAATAACAATCCCCCGTTTCTCTTTTCCTTTTGGTACATCTGGGATCCGCGGAATATTCAGCATTATCGATAAATTGTTCTTGAGCCAGGCAAATCCGCGGGAAAAATATTTTTCATTTTATCGCATCGTTATCATTGCGTCGTCGCATCGAATCAGTAAGTCAGTCATGAATATTTGTAAATTCAACCGTCGTTTTAACTTCCAGGCGTTCACCAGGAATGCTGAAACGCGACATTCCAGGATGGAAAAGTCCACAGCCACGGTGGGTGGCCTTTATCTTTCCGCCTTTTCCTCTCATCCGGGAAAATTCATCCGGCGCTAGTCAATAGTTCGGAATGCAATCAAATAAAAATAATATGCGCATTCATAAGAAACTGCAGTATAAGAATTTTATGTTACTTTTAATATGCAGAATTTTATATTAATATTAATATGACGCTAATTTCTAACGTATTTAAAAAATATTAGACATTTAAACTTGAGTTCAAGTATAATAACGATCTCGATAATTGACGTAACTTTATGCATTTCACAGAATCGCAAACCGCGGAATCATAGTAACTCGATGTTCGCGGTTACTGCGAACAAGAATGCTTAAGATAGGCGACACGACATTAAGATAGGCATGACGCGTAACACTGTGCAGTAATATTTATAATAATTATTGTATAATTAATTGTGTAAGCGATTACCACAAAACATTGGGTTGGCCAAAAAGTAATTGCGTTTTTTTTTATATAAATAAAAGGCGAAATTTTCATGGGAAACAAAAACTTTATTAAACAATGTATTGTCCATTTTGTTTGATTATCTTTTGCCATTTTTCAGGCAACTTCATGATTCCGCGCTCAAAAAAGTTCTTATCTTTTTCAGCAAAAAACAATTCCAACAACGATTTCATATCCTCATCGGCAGTAAAGGTTTTACCATTCAAGGCGTTTTGCAAAGAACGAAACGAATGGTAATCTGATGGTGCCAGGTCTGGCGAATATGGTGGATGTGGTAACATCATGGTAACACGTCCCATCCAAGCTGCAACAATTTTTCACGAGTGACCAAACTTGTACGTGGTCTAGCGTTATCATGGTGAAACACACCTTTGCGATTCACCAATTCTCGACGTTTCTGTTCGATGGCATCATTTAATTTATCCAGTTGACGACAGTATACGTCTGAATGAATGGTTTTATTCCTTGCAAGCAGCTCAAAATACACAGTCCCACCAGACTGACAGCATAATCTTTCTTTGGTGAATATCTGCTTTTCAAGTGCTTTCAGCAGGTTCATCACGCTTGCTCCACCATCTTTTTCGTTTGACGTTGTTGTAGACGATCCATTTTTCGTCGTCTGTTATCATACGTTTCAAAAATCGATCATTTTCCTCACGTTTCGAAAGAGAATCGCAGATGTCAATACGCTTAGTGAGATGAATTTCTTTGAGCTCATGTCGTACCCAAATATCGAGCTTACTAATGTATCCAAGTCGTTTTGAATGGTTCTCAACACTCGATTTCGATATGTTAAGATTCTCAGCAATCTCTCGTGTCGTTAAACGCCGATTGGAATCGATCGGTGCCTTTATTTTGCCATCATCAATTTCGATTGGCCTTCCTGAGCGTGGTGCATCTTTCACATTAAAATCTGCAGATCGAAATTTAGTAAACCAATTTTGACACTGCCGCAGTTTTAAAGCATCTTCGCCTATACATCACGTAACTTTTTATGAGCTTGCACAGCGTTTTTCCCTTTTCGGTAGTAATAAAACAAAATATGAGGAAAATGTTCTTTTTGATTTTCCATTTTGAAATCGACGGCAAAGAAACAATTGTTAACGAAATCGTGTAGTTTCTTTTTGTAAAACAAGCTTGAACTGTGAGTTGTTAACCTGCGTAATGAATTTGCGGTTTAGAATGAAGTTAGTTACATTTCAAGACATGTATGTCCATCTATTGGAAAAAAACGCAATTACTTTTTGTCCAACCCAATATATCTAAATGCAAAAATCAAAAATTGAAGCCGTCTCAATTTTTGCATCCCAACTCTTCCATTTCAATTTCTGCTTCTGGCAAACATCCTCTTTCAACGAAATAAGCTTTCAGAAGCTTATATCGAACTTGAAAATAATATCGACCAGTCATTGATGAAACTTGCTGATATTACTCGAGGAAAGAGCCGAGTAAATATGGACACAATCATGGAGATAAAATCAGTCGGTGGTGCATCAATGTAACTTTGTCAAAAATGAATAACAGGTTTGTATTTATACTATTATACTTATAAGTTTTATTATAGGCAGGATCTATAATAAAACAGCAATCTATGTAGTCGCTATCTACGACGCCGACTTTATTGCCCAAAAGTATTTATTCATTTATTCTCAGAGTTAAATATAAAGAGTAATTAATTCTTTTGTTGTGGCATCATCTCGGACTGCTATTTTGAGATTATCGACATAAAGGGTGGTAAAGGTAAATTGTTAATCAGAAATTCATATGCTCTACATGTATAAACACATTGTATACATGGACATTAAATATAATTCCTCCTAGTAACATATAATATATAATAATGCTATATTAATTTGTTATTAATGCGCACGATAATTTTGCATAAATTTATTATCGCATTCCATATCATTTCAACTGTGACAAGTACAAACATTTCAAGCAATGCTTAAATTTGTTTTCATAGTTGCACATTGTATCGTGTTGTGATCTGTAAAATGTGAAAACCTATAAATTGCTTTTACTCCTGTTACTTGGGAACCTGTTCATGACGTCTCGGAAGACGCAGTAAATCTCAATGAAATCGAAATGCTACTTAGAAAACTTTGAAAATGCCACAATCCTCTTATTTTATGAGATTTCTCGTTTTCATCTAATTACTACGCTCCTCGTGCTTCACCTCCCTCTCTCCTTCAATTTTCCGACAATTGATTGATATATTTCCATGGTAATGTGAACGTAACCGCCGTGATATCGTTTAGCAAGCTTTTCGCTTACCAATCCTACATATATGCTTTGTTTGAACATTAAACTTAATGCTGGATACATCGGGATAAGGAGCGGCAGGTGTGACAAGGGCTGAATGTGCATATTATCGTACGCATGCCAACGCGTCGAACTTGGGCCGATTCTCGTCCTGCCGGTAACTGAGGTATGACCGAGTAGCGTTGCTGAAAGTGCGTCAGCAGCGTAAACTTAGCTTGCAATCTGCTTGCCTACTTGTATAGCCTGCGACACCGTTGAATGTTGCTTTGACCTTCGCTTTCCTCCAGCAGATCGTCCTCTCATCGTCGCTTGTGAATTAAGCAAATCGCAGTCTTGACCGAAGTCTACGAGATTCTCACTGGGTAGAAGTGTCACCGCTGAAAACGGTCCGTCAAAAAGTAAAGGCCACTTTCCTCGAAAGAAATCTTTCAATTAAATTCTAAATATAAATTTATTATTAAATTCCGTGTCAGATTACGAAATTAAATTATAAAATTATCTCGAAGACGAAGAATTCGCTAGATTATTGTAAGTAAGTAACAACTAGGGGGGTAACGAACAAACCTTTAAAAAATGGTTACCTATATACTATTTTTCTTTCCGTCACGAGGATCAACAGAAATGCCGTACGAGTTATGGGACAATGCCCTAACATCACCATCGTTAATGGCTTGCACCGTTCAGCGCCGCGTAAATACTCGCATATTACAGGTTCCTTTGATTGATCGACGTTCCATTATAAAAACTCGCTGTTGTTACGTGTCTCATCCGATGCAAAATGGGTTCAAAGCGTTATGAATACATCTGTAACCAGGAGGCGATGTGCTTCGGCGCGAGCAGATATAAAAGATCTGCGTGGCTTTTTCCCTTTCCTTCAGTAAATTGATCAGTCCATGTGATGATCCGCGTGCAATGCGAACAACGTATACCGGCCTGAAACGAAATTCCGGATTCCATCATCATTGCGGAATCGTCCAAGTGTCAAAGCGTCTAATGTTCATGAACTTGCCGGTCCGATCAACGTGGACGGCTGAGAAAAGTCCTGCTTGTTGATGGCCGCCGTAGTTGGCCACCCTTAACCGCGACCATTAAGTTTCACTTCGGTTTTAGCTTAGAGAATTTTCCCAGAAGAGAGAAGGGAGGGCAAGGAAATAAGAGGAAAAGAATTATTTATACGTATATATATACATAGAAAGAGAAAAAGAGAAAGAAAGAGTCAAAGTAATATATATATTAATGATATACATGAGATATATAATGCAGAATCTATATATAAGAGTCGCGAAGCAACGTTTATTTCTAACGAGCCCTCGTTCGTAGTCAGTGGCTACACGTACTCTCTCCGACGTTTTTTTGCATTTTGAATTTCACATAGTTTATTATTGTAGGCAAGATGTTTGATTAAGGAGATATTGTTGTGTCGTTGTGGGACGACGCGCCGATGTCTCCGAAGAATACCAAACTTCATCCAGATCATTTCAATTTCATAAATAAAATATTATATAATATTAAAGTAATCGTCCGTCCCACTAAAAAATTGTTAATTCGCATACACAAGTGTACGTCATATATATCTATTATCATAATTTACTATATTAATAATTATGAATTATTATATGATATAATAGTATTTGTAACACCACGCAGCACGTGTGTGCGAAGTCGTATAGGAAGAAATATATTAAATTATTTGCAATATATGTACCGATGTGTTGGTGTTGATTATACATTGAAATCTGAATTTTTGATACAGTAGAGAGACAATACAGATATAACAATCAGACGTGAAGATCGAATCGAAGCTGCGCCCTCCACGTGAGAACAGAATAATTAATCTATTATGTAGAATATGTAGTTAGATAAAGATGCATACAAACTGATAATTTATTGCCAGAAAACTGCAGTTAAATCCATGTGGCACGACAATATTTATTAGTTACTAATGTCGTACCAGGAACTGACATATACGTAGAAAATTGATCACATTAACTCTGCTCGACTCCGCAATGATTGATAGTAATTAAGATATATCGGGTGTGTATATCCAGTTGAGAGAGGAATTATTATTTAATGTCCATGTATACAATGTGTTTATACATGTAGAGCATATGAATTTCTGATTAACAATTTACCTTTACCACCCTTTATGTCGATAATCTCAAAATAGCAGTCCGAGATGATGCCACAACAAAAGAATTAATTACTCTTTATATTTAACTCTGAGAATAAATGAATAAATACTTTTGGGCAATAAAGTCGGCGTCGTAGATAGCGACTACATAGATTGCTGTTTTATTATAGATCCTGCCTATAATAAAACTTATAAGTATAATAGTATAATACAAACCTGTTATTCATTTTTGACAAAGTTACATTGATGCACCACCGACTGATTTTATCTCCATGATTGTGTCCATATTTTACTCGGCTCTTTCCTCGAGTAATATCAGCAAGTTTCATCAATGACTGGTCGATATTATTTTCAAGTTCGATATAAGCTTCTGAAAGCTTATTTCGTTGAAAGAGGATGTTTGCCAGAAGCAGAAATTGAAATGGAAGAGTTGGGATGCAAAATTGAGACGGCTTCAATTTTTGATTTTTGCATTTAGATATATTGGGTTGGACAAAAAGTAATTGCGTTTTTTTCCAATAGATGGACATACATGTCTTGAAATGTAACTAACTTCATTCTAAACCGCAAATTCATTACGCAGGTTAACAACTCACAGTTCAAGCTTGTTTTACAAAAAGAAACTACACGATTTCGTTAACAATTGTTTCTTTGCCGTCGATTTCAAAATGGAAAATCAAAAGAACATTTTCCTCATATTTTGTTTATTACTTCGAAAAGGGAAAAACGCTGTGCAAGCTCATAAAAAGTTACGTCATGTATATGGCGAAGGTGCTTTAAAACTGCGGCAGTGTCAAAATTGATTTGCTAAATTTCGATCTGCAGATTTTAATGTGAAGGATGCACCACGCTCAGGAAGGCCAATCGAAATTGATGATGGCAAAATAAAGGCACCGATCGATTCCAATCGGCGTTTAACGACACGAGAGATTGCTGAGAATCTTAACATATCGAAATCGAGTGTTGAGAACCATTCCAAAACGACTTGGATACATTAGTAAGCTCGATATTTGGGTACCACATGAGCTCAAAGAAATTCACCTCACTAAGCGTATTGACATCTGCGATTCTCTTTCGAAACGTGAGGAAAATGATCGATTTTTGAAACGTATGATAACAGACGACGAAAAATGGATCGTCTACAACAACGTCAAACGAAAAAGATGGTGGAGCAAGCGTGATGAACCTGCTGAAAGCACTTGAAAAGCAGATATTCACCAAAGAAAGATTATGCTGTCAGTCTGGTGGGACTGTGTATTTTGAGCTGCTTGCAAGGAATCGAACCATTAATTCAGACGTATACTGTCGTCAACTGGATAAATTAAATGATGCCATCGAACAGAAACGTCGAGAATTGGTGAATCGCAAAGGTGTTGTGTTTCACCATGATAACGCTAGACCACGTACAAGTTTGGTCACTCGTGAAAAATTGTTGCAGCTTGGATGGGACGTGTTACCATGATGTTACCACATCCACCATATTCGCCAGACCTGGCACCATCAGATTACCATTTGTTTCGTTCTTTGCAAAACGCCTTGAATGGTAAAACCTTTACTGCCGATGAGGATATGAAATCGTTGTTGGAATTGTTTTTTGCTGAAAAAGATAAGAACTTTTTTGAGCGCGAAATCATGAAGTTGCCTGAAAAATGGCAAAAGATAATCAAACAAAATGGACAATACATTGTTTAATAAAGTTTTTGTTTCCCATGAAAAATTCGCCTTTTATTTATATAAAAAACAAACGCAATTACTTTTTGGCCAACCCAATATATGGCGAAGATGCTTTAAAACTGCGGCAGTGTCAAAATTGGTTTACTAAATTTCGATCTGCAGATTTTAATGTGAAAGATGCACCACGCTCAGGAAGGCCAATCGAAATTGATGATGGCAAAATAAAGGCACCGATCGATTCGAATCGGCGTTTAACGACACGAGAGATTGCTGAGAATCTTAACATATCGAAATCGAGTGTTGAGAACCATTCAAAACGACTTGGATACATTAGTAAGCTCGATATTTGGGTACCACATGAGCTCAAAGAAATTCACCTCACTAAGCGTATTGACATCTGCGATTCTCTTTCGAAACGTGAGGAAAATGATCGATTTTTGAAACGTATGATAACAGACGACGAAAAATGGATCGTCTACAACAACGTCAAACGAAAAAGATGGTGGAGCAAGCGTGATGAACCTGCTGAAAGCACTTGAAAAGCAGATATTCACCAAAGAAAGATTATGCTGTCAGTCTGGTGGGACTGTGTATTTTGAGCTGCTTGCAAGGAATCGAACCATTAATTCAGACGTATACTGTCGTCAACTGGATAAATTAAATGATGCCATCGAACAGAAACGTCGAGAATTGGTGAATCGCAAAGGTGTTGTGTTTCACCATGATAACGCTAGACCACGTACAAGTTTGGTCACTCGTGAAAAATTGTTGCAGCTTGGATGGGACGTGTTACCATGATGTTACCACATCCACCATATTCGCCAGACCTGGCACCATCAGATTACCATTTGTTTGGTTCTTTGCAAAACGCCTTGAATGGTAAAACCTTTACTGCTGATGGGGATATCAAATCGTTGTTGGAATTGTTTTTTGCTGAAAAAGATAAGAACTTTTTTGAGCGCGGAATCATGAAGTTGCCTGAAAAATGGCAAAAGATAATCAAACAAAATGGACAATACATTGTTTAATAAAGTTTTTGTTTCCCATGAAAATTTTGCCTTTTATTTATATAAAAAAAAACGCAATTACTTTTTGGCCAACCCAATGTTTTGTGGTAATCGCTTACGCAATTAATTATACAATAATTATTATAAATATTACTGCACAGTGTTACGCGTCATGCCTATCTTAATGTCGTGTCGCCTATCTTAAGCATTCTTGTTCGCAGTAACCGCGAACATCGAGTTACTATGATTCCGCGGTTTGCGATTCTGTGAAATGCATAAAGTTACGTCAATTATCGAGATCGTTATTATACTTGAACTCAAGTTTAAATGTCTAATATTTTTTAAATACGTTAGAAATTAGCGTCATATTAATATTAATATAAAATTCTGCATATTAAAAGTAACATAAAATTCTTATACTGCAGTTTCTTATGAATGCGCATATTATTTTTATTTGATTGCATTCCGAACTATTGACTAGCGCCGGATGAATTTTCCCGGATGAGAGGAAAAGGCGGAAAGATAAAGGCCACCCACCGTGGCTGTGGACTTTTCCATCCTGGAATGTCGCGTTTCAGCATTCCTGGTGAACGCCTGGAAGTTAAAACGACGGTTGAATTTACAAATATTCATGACTGACTTACTGATTCGATGCGACGACGCAATGATAACGATGCGATAAAATGAAAAATATTTTTCCCGCGGATTTGCCTGGCTCAAGAACAATTTATCGATAATGCTGAATATTCCGCGGATCCCAGATGTACCAAAAGGAAAAGAGAAACGGGGGATTGTTATTAGCATTATTAATGCAAAATTTAATGGACTTTACTACAAACGGCCAGCAAGAAGCTATAATTATAAAGAATTAATTATCACGCGACTGTTGTACGCGGATATATTTATATATACCCGAAGGATTATGTGCATGGCAATTCTGTAATTAACATTGTAGCAAATTACGGAATGCATTATCATGCTGTTGCAGATCTAATCACGTAACATACCATGATAAGATGATATTTATAAATCGAAAAAGATATCAACGAAGTGTTGAAACTAGAAAGTTTCGATACATTTCACCGTGCATTCTCGCTTGAAATACTATATGACTTGAGCTACTGCTTTCGTCACAAACTTAACTCTTCCAAAACTGATTGCATTGATTGATTGTAATGATAACGAAATGTCGGCGATGAAATCGCTAAATCGCTGTTCACCGTCTTTCTATGTAGAGATACCCTTCCGCAGTCCATGAGAGCGGGAACACCGACTGCAATGGTCGTCCTTGCTGGCCACTCCGATGCACTCGAAACTTGACGTCACGGTGCCTAGATTGTCCGGGTATTTTCTGGTCTCTCTATTGTCGCGGCGATAGAAGGTCGGCGCGAGATCTCACGTGCAACTCTTTCGGTCTATCTCCCGGCGTACTGGAATTTCCACTTTTTCACCTGTTGAAAATTCCAATTCTCGTGGAGCTTTTGGCAAAGATGATCTCTCTCTTTCTTTTTCTCTCTCCCTCTCTCTCTGTCTATCTATCTATCTCTGTGCCTCTTTCTCCTTCTCTCTCGTGGCGTTCGAGTTCTATTTCCAGGTTTCTCGGCGACGCCACGCGTCCATCCAGCCGACGTGGCGAGTCGCGACGCGGCGCCGCGGCTTTTCCACCGAGTTTCCGGCGCCAGCGTCGATGTGCGTGACGCTCGATATTTTAAGTTCCACCCAGGATATACAGGGCGCTCTCCCCGGTCGATTCTCTCTTGCCCTCTCTCTCTTTTTCTCTTTCCCTATATTCCCCTCGCCCTCTCTCTCACTCTCTCTCTCTTTTACTTGCTCTCTCAACTCTTTCTCCTTGCTACAGTTCCCCTTCAATCTTCTCTTGGAATGTTTCATTTCCTGTTTGATGCTGTCACCTAATTCCAAAAATTCGCATTTAATACTGAAGATATTGGATTCTTCAAAATAAATCTCTGAATGAAGGGTCCATCGTCGCAATTTTATTTCTGGAAAAGTCATCAGTACACCCTCAGAAAGGATTTCTGATAACAAGACGAAAAATATTCCTTGACTAATTTAATCGTATTACAAGTATAAAAAATATGAAAATAAACAATTTTTTATTTAAATCAGTAATTTCTATTCTTCTCTCTCGAATTAAATAACATTGTCTTACTGTCTCGAGACAAGAGTAACATGTACAAATTTATGCTTATATATCCTTGTATGTAGAATAATTTTATATTAGCGCCACTTTAATAGTAGGTTTGTCGATGTCGACGCATCATTTTCTCACGGTCGCTCGTCGACTCGGCGCCGTCCTTTATTCGGATAAAAACGGCCAATATTTATGTGTTGCAATCGAAAATCGGGAAAGTGTTTCTGTTATTACAATGAATAAGTGCAATACTCTACAAGAAATATTAAAAGATATGGAAATGTAAGTAAGTATATACAATATACTTACTTGAGAAATAAGATTCGAGATAAGACATTTCCACTTATTCATTGTAAATAACGGAAACACTTTCCCGATTTTCGATTGCAACACATAAATATTGGCCGTTTTGTGCAGATTCTACAAATTCTCTTAGAAGAATAGAATAAGATGTCTTTGAGATCTGACAATATTCTGAAATCAAGAATATTTTGAACTTGCTAGAAATTTGTATCTAAATCCTTCTGAGAAAATGAATGAAATAGCAGCAAGATTATTTAAATCTAGATTTTGGAATTTTCTATTCAAGATTAAAATATGCTTCTTTTCAATAATAAATATGATTGTCGCTATAGCGATCTTTATTTTATGATAGATTAAAAAAGAGTAATAGCATTAAGTCCAGAAATCTTTTCTGTGGGTGTAATGGTATTACAATATTTCGAAGGAATTGCTTACCCTGGAATTGCAGTAAACATAGTCCCACATCTATTTTACAGTATTTGTTGCATTTGCGTCCATTGCGTAAAAAAATTTTCTTTTCGACACTGACCGGAGGAGGCTTGGACCGTCGGTCTCGGAAATCGACATCGGCCGATCCTCGTCGAAGGCAAACACCTTTCTCCATGCCCTCTCTTTCCTCTTCTCTCTCCCTTCTCCCTTCGCCCATCTTTTTTCCTTCTTGACCCCGCCGAATCCGGCCCTCGAACACCGCGCTCAGCGCGGCTATCGAACTTCCGCGTGGCTAGCTGAACAAACCGCCCAAAGCTGAGAATCATAGCGCGAGTTTTAACTCATTACAAATGTAAATTGTATTTTGTAGAGATGTTTGATTCGTGACACTCGATACCCGTATTTTGCATTTTATTTTTATAGTAAGAGGAAGGTATACTAGAGGAAGTCAATAGGAAAGAGAAGTAGATTTACTTCTCTTTTTAATAATAATCGCCACCAAATGAGAAAGAAACGTAGCACTAAAAGAAAAGAAGCATAAATTACATCTCAAACTTATTGATACATCATATTAATATTTATGTCTTGTTCATTTGCTTGTTTAGAATTAAATGATGCCGCTAAGAGATTCCCACGAATAAGCATGAGGGAAAGAACACCCTCTGCCGCGACAACCCCAAAGAGGGCACCACCGGCACCGAGCAGAGGTAAGTCTTTTGGCAAAAATCTTGCATTTTGATTCAGAATTATTAATTTGGTGTCACAGGGTTACAATATGAGGTATAAGATACGAAGAAATAATTTACATTTACAATTGACGTCTAATTTATTCAAACAACTAACAACCACATTTCTGCGGGAAAAATAAGTATAAAACATGCATTGTCATCAATTTAAGAATCTATTACATATACTAGATATCATATATTGGATCATTACCTAAGTAATCCGGGTCGCGTCTAGATGGTCATGAATCAAACTAGACACATATTCATGTACAACATAGCTTGTGTATATTAATTTTAATTGATTAATTTTAATTTTAACAGAATAAACAAGGTTTAAAAACAAAAAACAAATTCTCCAAAACATCAACTAGAATATTTTATATTGTATCGCCATTTGGACGTGAGCCGGATTACTTAATTAAATATCTTTGCCATGTCTTATTTTACCAACACCTCTGTTAATGCACGTTTCGTTTTTAGTGATTCTTGCCAAATTGGGTTTTTGTGTCTACTTGTTGGAAGACGCTTAACATCGCTTAAATCAACATAGATAACAAGACCTTGCGCTTTTATATTTCTTAACTAACTTCCAAATAAAGAAGAGTTCCGTCGACTTTACAAAACTTGTAAGTCAAAGAAAATGTGAAGTTCTATCTTTCCCTTTATATAATATAATGTCACCGTGTGTTTCAATGCTTTTTTGTATTATCTGCACCCGCGATAAAGAGAGAAAGTGAGAGCTAGAAACTCGACAAGTCAAATCGGCCAACGACAGGATGTAGACTATTATAAATTTAAAAAAAAGCATTGAAACAACGGTGACATTATATTATATAAAGGGAAAGATAGATACTTCACATTTATCTTTTGAACATTTACAAGTTTTGTAAAGATCGACGGAACTCTTCTTATTTGGAGTTAGTTAAGAAATAAAGCGAAGGTCTTGTTACTCCTATGTTGTTTTAACGCGATGTTAAGCGTTTGCCCAATCAAGTAAGACACAAAACCCATTTGCAAGACTCACTAAAAACGAAAACGTGCATAACAGAGTGTTGGTAAAATAAGACCATGGCAAAGATAATTAAAATTACAGTAATCCGGCTCACGTCAAATGGCGATACAATATAAAATATTCTAGTGATGTTTATGGAGAATTTGTTTTTTTTGTTTTTTAACTCTGTTTTATCTGCTTTAAAATAAAATTAAATCGCCAACGTACATTTAATATCACACAAGCTATGTTGTACATGAATAATGTGTCTGTTTGATTCATGACGACATCTAGAACGCGACCCGGATTATTAGGTAATGATCCAATATGATGATATCCTAGTAATAATGTAATAGATTCTTAAATTGAATGAACAAATGATGTTTTTATACTTATTTTTTCCGGCAGCAAAATGAGGTTGGTTGTTTGATAAATTAGACGATCATTGTAAATGTTAAATTATTTCTCGTATCTATACTACATTATTTAACCACTGTGACACCAAATTAATAATCTGCATCAATAATAAGATTTATTGCCTAAGACATTACCTCTGCTCGTCCGGTGGTGCCCAATCTTTGGGGTGTCCGTCGGCAGAGGGTGTTTCTTCCTCATGCTTTAATTCGTGGGATCTCTTACGGCATCATTTAATTCTAAAACAGCAATGAACAAGAATAAATATTAATATGATTATACAAGAAGTTTGAGATGTAAATTTATGCTTCTTTTCTTTTTAGATGCTACGTTTCTTCTCTTGGTGGACGATTATTATTAAAAGGAGAAGTAAATGTCACTTCTCTTTTCCTACTTGACTTCCCTCTAGAACCTTCCTCTACTATAAAAATAAATGCAAAAATAACGGGTTTCAGAAAGTGTCACGAATACAAACATCTCTACTAAAATAAATTTACATTTGATATGAGTTAAAACTCGCGCTACACTGATTCATCAAACTTTGGCTTTGTTCAGCTAGCCCAACCGGAAGTTCGATAGCCGCGCGAGCGCGGTGTTCGAGGGCGGATTCCGCGGGGTCACAGAAGAAAAAAGATGGGCGAAGGGAGAAGGGAGGAGAAGAAGAGGGAAGAGAGGGCTATGAAAACGCGGTGTTTTGCTTCGACAGAGATCGGCCCGATGTCGATTTCCGGAGACGCGCGTCCAAGCCTCCTCCGGTCAGTGTCGAAAAGCAAAATTTTTTACGCGAATGGACGCAATGCAACAAATACTGTAAAATAGATGTGGGACTTGTTTACTGCAAATTCCAGGGTAAAGCAATTCCTTCGAATAATTGTAATACATTACACCCACAGAAAAATTTCTGAGACTTAATGCTATTAACTCTTTTAATCTATCATAAAATAAGATCCTTATAGCGACAATCATATTTAATTATTGAAAAGAAGCATATTTTAATCTTGAATAGAAAATTTCCAAATCTAGATTTATATTTTGCTGCTATTTCATTTTTCTTCAGAAGGATTTAGATACAAATTTCTAGCAAGTTCAAAATATTCTTGATTTCAGAATATTGTCAGATCTAAAGACATCTTATTCTATTCTTTCTAAGAGAATTTGTAGAATCTGCACACGGCCAATATTTATGTGTTGCAATCGAAAATCGGGAAAGTGTTTCCGTTATTTACAATGAATAAGTGGAAATGTCTTATCTGCGAATCTTATTTCTCAAGTAAGTATATTGTATATACTTACTTCATTTCATATCTTTAATATTTCTTGTAGAGTATTGCACTTATTTCATTGTAAATAACAGAAACACTTTTCCCGATTTTCGATTGCAACACTAAATATTGGCCGTTTTATCCGAATAAGGACGGCGCCGAGTGGACGAGCGACCGTGAGAAATGATGCGTCGACATCGACAAAACCCTACTATAAAGTGGCGCTAATATAAAAATTATTCTACATACAAGGATATATAAGAATAAATTTGTACATGTTACTCTTGTCTCGAGACAGTAAGACAATGTTATTTAATTCGAGAGAGAAGAATAGAAATTACTGATTTAAATAAAAATTTGTTTTATTTTATATTTTTATACTTGTAATACGATTAAATTAGTCAAATATTTTTGTCTTGTTATCAGAAATCCTTTCTGAGGGTGTACTGATGACTTTTCCAGAATAAAATTGCGACGAATGGACCCTTCATTCAGATAAGATTATTTTGAAGAATCCAATATCTCAGTATTAAATGCGAATTTTTGAATTAGTGATCAGCAAAAACAGGAAATGAAACATTCCAGAGAAGATTGAAGGGGACTGTAGAGGAGAAAGAGTTGAGAAGAGCAAGATAAAAGAGAGAGAGAGTGAGAGAGAGGCGAGGGAATATAGGAGAAAGGAGAGAGAGAGGGCAAGAGAGAATCGACTCGGGGAGAGCGCCCTGTATATCCCTGCGGTGGACTAATATCGAGCGTCACGCACATCGACGCTGGCGCCGGAAACTCGGTGGAAAGCCGCGGCGCCGCGTCGCGACCTCGCACGTCGGCTGATGGACGCGTGCGTCGCCGAGAAACCTGAGAAATAGAACTCGAACGCCCACGAAGGAGAAGGAGAAAAGAGCACAGAGATAGATAGATAGACAGAGAGAGAGGGAGAGAGAAAAGAAAGAGAAGAGATACATCTTGCCAAAAGCTCCACGAGAATTGGAATTCTCAACAGGTGAAAAAGTGGAAATTCCAGTACAGGCCGGAGATATACCGGAAAGAGTTGCACGTGAGATCTCGCGCCGACCTTCTATCGCCCGCGAAACATAGATGAGACAGAAATACCCGGACAATCTAGGCACCGTGACGTCAAGTTTCGAGTGCATCGGAGTGGCCAGCAAGGACGACCATGCAGTCGGTGTTCCCGCTCTCATGGGACTGCGGAAGGGTATCTCTACATAGAAAGACGGTGAACAGCGATTTAGCGATTTCATCGCGACATTTCGTTATCATTACAATCAATCAATGCAATCAGTTTTGGAAGAGTTAAGTTTGTGACGAAAGCAGTAGCTCAAGTCATATAGTATTTCAGCGAGAATGCACGGTGAAATGTATCGAAACTTTCTAGTTTCAACACTTCGTTGATATCTTTTTCGATTTATAAATATCATCTTATCATGGTATGTTACGTGATTAGATCTGCAACAGCATGATAATGCATTCCGTAATTTGCTACAATGTTAATTACAGAATTGCCATGCACATAATCCTTCGGGTATATATAAATATATCCGCGTACAACAGTCGCGTGATAATTAATTCTTTATAATTATAGCTTCTTGCTGGCCGTTTGTAGTAAAGTCCATTAAATTTTGCATTAATAATGCTAATAACAATCCCCCGTTTCTCTTTTCCTTTTGGTACATCTGGGATCCGCGGAATATTCAGCATTATCGATAAATTGTTCTTGAGCCAGGCAAATCCGCGGGAAAAATATTTTTTCATTTTATCGCATCGTTATCATTGCGTCGTCGCATCGAATCAGTAAGTCAGTCATGAATATTTGTAAATTCAACCGTCGTTTTAACTTCCAGGCGTTCACCAGGAATGCTGAAACGCGACATTCCAGGATGGAAAAGTCCACAGCCACGGTGGGTGGCCTTTATCTTTCCGCCTTTTCCTCTCATCCGGGAAAATTCATCCGGCGCTAGTCAATAGTTCGGAATGCAATCAAATAAAAATAATATGCGCATTCATAAGAAACTGCAGTATAAGAATTTTATGTTACTTTTAATATGCAGAATTTTATATTAATATTAATATGACGCTAATTTCTAACGTATTTAAAAAATATTAGACATTTAAACTTGAGTTCAAGTATAATAACGATCTCGATAATTGACGTAACTTTATGCATTTCACAGAATCGCAAACCGCGGAATCATAGTAACTCGATGTTCGCGGTTACTGCGAACAAGAATGCTTAAGATAGGCGACACGACATTAAGATAGGCATGACGCGTAACACTGTGCAGTAATATTTATAATAATATTGTATAATTAATTGCGTAAGCGATTACCAAAAACATTGGGTTGGCCAAAAAGTAATGCGTTTTTTTTTTATATAAATAAAAGGCAAAATTTTCATGGGAAACAAAAACTTTATTAAACAATGTATTGTCCATTTTGTTTGATTATCTTTTGCCATTTTTCAGGCAACTTCATGATTCCGCGCTCAAAAAGTTCTTATCTTTTTCAGCAAAAAACAATTCCAACAACGATTTGATATCCCCATCAGCAGTAAAGTTTTACCATTCAAGGCGTTTTGCAAAGAACCAAACAATGGTAATCTGATGTGCCAGGTCTGGCGAATATGGTGGATGTGGTACATCACATGGTAACAGCGTCCATCCAAGCTGCAACAATTTTCACGAGTGACCAAAACTTGTACGTGGTCTAGCGTTATCATGGTGAAACACAACACCTTTGCGATTCACCAATTCTCGACGTTTCTGTTCGATGGCATCATTTAATTTATCCAGTTGACGACAGTATACGTCTGAATTAATGGTTCGATTCCTTGCAAGCAGCTCAAATACACAGTCCCACCAGACTGACAGCATAATCTTTCTTTGGTGAATATCTGCTTTTCAAGTGCTTTCAGCAGGTTCATCACGCTTGCTCCACATCTTTTTCGTTTGACGTTGTTGTAGACGATCCATTTTTCGTCGTCTGTTATCATACGTTTCAAAAATCGATCATTTTCCTCACGTTTCGAAAGAGAATCGCAGATGTCAATACGCTTAGTGAGGTGAATTTCTTTGAGCTCATGTGGTACCCAAATATCGAGCTTACTAATGTATCCAAGTCGTTTTGAATGGTTCTCAACACTCGATTTCGATATGTTAAGATTCTCAGCAATCTCTCGTGTCGTTAAACGCCGATTCGAATCGATCGGTGCCTTATTTTGCCATCATCAATTTCGATTGGCCTTCCTGAGCGTGGTGCATCTTTCACATTAAAATCTGCAGATCGAAATTTAGTAAACCAATTTGACACTGCCGCAGTTTTAAAGCATCTTCGCCATATATTGGGTTGGCCAAAAAGTAATTGCGTTTTTTTTTATATAAATAAAAGGCGAATTTTCATGGGAAACAAAAACTTTATTAAACAATGTATTGTCCATTTTGTTTGATTATCTTTTGCCATTTTTCAGGCAACTTCATGATTTCGCGCTCAAAAAAGTTCTTATCTTTTTCAGCAAAAAACAATTCCAACAACGATTTCATATCCTCATCGGCAGTAAAGGTTTTACCATTCAAGGCGTTTTGCAAAGACGAAACAAATGGTAATCTGATGGTGCCAGGTCTGGCGAATATGGTGGATGTGGTAACATCATGGTAACACGTCCCATCCAAGCTGCAACAATTTTTCACGAGTGACCAAACTTGTACGTGGTCTAGCGTTATCATGGTGAAACACAACACCTTTGCGATTCACCAATTCTCGACGTTTCTGTTCGATGGCATCATTTAATTTATCCAGTTGACGACAGTATACGTCTGAATTAATGGTTCGATTCCTTGCAAGCAGCTCAAAATACACAGTCCCACCAGACTGACAGCATAATCTTTCTTTGGTGAATATCTGCTTTTCAAGTGCTTTCAGCAGGTTCATCACGCTTGCTCCACCATCTTTTTCGTTTGACGTTGTTGTAGACGATCCATTTTTCGTCGTCTGTTATCATACGTTTCAAAAATCGATCATTTTCCTCACGTTTCGAAAGAGAATCGCAGATGTCAATACGCTTAGTGAGGTGAATTTCTTTGAGCTCATGTGGTACCCAAATATCGAGCTTACTAATGTATCCAAGTCGTTTTGAATGGTTCTCAACACTCGATTTCGATATGTTAAGATTCTCAGCAATCTCTCGTGTCGTTAAACGCCGATTGGAATCGATCGGTGCCTTTATTTTGCCATCATCAATTTCGATTGGCCTTCCTGAGCGTGGTGCATCTTCACATTAAAATCTGCAGATCGAAATTTAGCAAATCAATTTTGACACTGCCGCAGTTTTAAAGCACCTTCGCCATATACATGACGTAACTTTTTATGAGCTTGCACAGCGTTTTTCCCTTTTCGGAAGTAATAAAACAAAATATGAGGAAAATGTTCTTTTTGATTTTCCATTTTGAAATCGACGGCAAAGAAACAATTGTTAACGAAATCGTGTAGTTTCTTTTTGTAAAACAAGCTTGAACTGTGAGTTGTTAACCTGCGTAATGAATTTGCGGTTTAGAATGAAGTTAGTTACATTTCAAGACATGTATGTCCATCTATTGGAAAAAAACGCAATTACTTTTTGTCCAACCCAATATATCTAAATGCAAAAATCAAAAATTGAAGCCGTCTCAATTTTTGCATCCCAACTCTTCCATTTCAATTTCTGCTTCTGGCAAACATCCTCTTTCAACGAAATAAGCTTTCAGAAGCTTATATCGAACTTGAAAATAATATCGACCAGTCATTGATGAAACTTGCTGATATTACTCGAGGAAAGAGCCGAGTAAATATGGACACAATCATGGAGATAAAATCAGTCGGTGGTGCATCAATGTAACTTTGTCAAAAATGAATAACAGGTTTGTATTTATACTATTATACTTATAAGTTTTATTATAGGCAGGATCTATAATAAAACAGCAATCTATGTAGTCGCTATCTACGACGCCGACTTTATTGCCCAAAAGTATTTATTCATTTATTCTCAGAGTTAAATATAAAGAGTAATTAATTCTTTTGTTGTGGCATCATCTCGGACTGCTATTTTGAGATTATCGACATAAAGGGTGGTAAAGGTAAATTGTTAATCAGAAATTCATATGCTCTACATGTATAAACACATTGTATACATGGACATTAAATAATAATTCCTCCTAGTAACATATAATAATATAATAATGCTATATTAATTTGTTATTAATGCGCACGATAATTTTGCATAAATTTATTATCGCATTCCATATCATTTCAACTGTGACAAGTACAAACATTTCAAGCAATGCTTAAATTTGTTTTCATAGTTGCACATTGTATCGTGTGTGATCTGTAAAATGTGAAAACCTATAAATTTGCTTTTACTCCTGTTACTTGGGAACCTGTTCATGACGTCTCGGAAGACGCAGTAAATCTCAATGAAATCGAAATGCTACTTAGAAAACTTTGAAAATGCCACAATCCTCTTATTTTATGAGATTTCTCGTTTTCATCTAATTACTACGCTCCTCGTGCTTCACCTCCCTCTCTCCTTCAATTTTCCGACAATTGATTGATATATTTCCATGGTAATGTGAACGTAATTCAAGCGTGTATAATTAATGCTACTTACTCCGTGTTGCAGAGTTCATACTTGTTGATATCTCCATTAATATCGCGTTCCTCGATCATCTATCACAGATTTGTCAATTACTGTATCATATAAATATGCAAGAGCTACGTTTCCAAATAGCACACCAAATTTGCAGTACCAAGATTCAATCGTCGAGCTCTCACGAATGAAAATATATCTTTTACGTGGCGTATATTAAAGGAAAAAAAGAAAAATAATTACACGTTCGAGAGATGATAATAATACGATAGAGACAATTACGGAAACGTACAGCGTATATATACACACACACGAGATTGGTAGGTGACGATTGGTACTACGATCGCACCCATCTGCACGCGGCAAATGACTGCCGCGATATCGTCATTGAAAATCACCATTTGCAACTACTAAAGTTCGTCGAGCACTGTCGATGTGACGCGTAACACTCGAGAGCTAACGGAATACCAGCCAGCCTCCACACGTATCGCGTGAAAAATCATTTAATAGACTCAGCTGAAACAAAATAGACCAACAGCGAAACAGCAAAACGGTGAAAGCAAAAGCTGAAGAAACTCCGTGGAAGTGTTACTAAATGTAGCTCGCCTCTACCGTTCGCGTTCAAAAGACGGAAAAATACGGAAGCCAGAAACATTATGTAACCGACACGCTGCTCTCGACTGCCCGCGCGATCCGATCGTCATCGAATTCGCAAATCGGATATCGGCGCGGATCGCAGTATCGTGACAGAGGCCGAGACCTCACCTATGCTTAGCCACGCCGCTAACGAGTGAGGCAGTCGCAAACATCGGCTCTACGCGCTTCTGCCGCGCGCGCGAGTCCAGTTGACCTACTTGCACCGGCGACGTCGACGTCGTCAGCGAGCGTCCTGCTCTCTCGACGTCCGCGCTATCCGTCCCGGTTCGCAAAGTTCGCTCTCGCGCCTCGACGAAAGAGGTCCGCTCCGAGAGCTGAATTCGATGCCGCCGCGAGAACCGACTTTTTTTTCCTTTTTTTCCAACGCGAAGGCTTTGGGGGAAGCCTTGCGCGACCGGCAACGTTGCTTACCTCGTAACACCGCGTGCTCGACGCGTACAGCGTGTTGTTGACGAGTACGTGAACCCACGAGGCAAAAGCACGCATCGCGTGCGTCCTGATTCGCCTTTTTAACCGCTTTTTACGGCCCTGCGTCCAAGTGGATCTCTACACAGCTGCTTAACCATGCGTTTTCCTTTTTTGGATGATTCGCTGTGGATATATTGGAGTGCAACATATTCGTCCCGGTTTTTCAGTGTTTTTAAATATAATAATATATTGGGTTGGCCAAAAAGTAATTGCGTTTCTTTCCAATAGATGGACATACATGTCTTGAAATGTAACTAACTTCATTCTAAACCGCAAATTCATTATGTAGGTTACCAACTCACAGTTCAAGCTTGTTTTACAAAAAGAAACTACACGATTTCGTTAACAATTGTTTCTTTGCCGTCGATTTCAAAATGGAAAATCAAAAAGAACATTTTCCTCATATTTTGTTTTATTACTTCCGAAAAGGGAAAAACGCTGTGCAAGCTCATAAAAAGTTACGTCATGTATATGGCGAAGGTGCTTTAAAACTGCGGCAGTGTCAAAATTGATTTGCTAAATTTCGATCTGCAGATTTTAATGTGAAGGATGCACCACGCTCAGGAAGGCCAATCGAAATTGATGATGGCAAAATAAAGGCACCGATCGATTCCAATCGGCGTTTAACGACACGAGAGATTGCTGAGAATCTTAACATATCGAAATCGAGTGTTGAGAACCATTTAAAACGACTTGGATACATTAGTAAGCTCGATATTTGGGTACCACATGAGCTCAAAGAAATTCATCTCACTAAGCGTATTGACATCTGCGATTCTCTTTCGAAACGTGAGGAAAATGATCGATTTTTGAAACGTATGATAACAGACGACGAAAAATGGATCGTCTACAACAACGTCAAACGAAAAAGATGGTGGAGCAAGCGTGATGAACCTGCTGAAAGCACTTGAAAAGCAGATATTCACCAAAGAAAGATTATGCTGTCAGTCTGGTGGGACTGTGTATTTTGAGCTGCTTGCAAGGAATAAAACCATTCATTCAGACGTATACTGTCGTCAACTGGATAAATTAAATGATGCCATCGAACAGAAACGTCGAGAATTGGTGAATCGCAAAGGTGTGTTTCACCATGATAACGCTAGACCACGTACAAGTTTGGTCACTCGTGAAAAATTGTTGCAGCTTGGATGGGATGTGTTACCACATCCACCATATTCGCCAGACCTGGCACCATCAGATTACCATTCGTTTCGTTCTTTGCAAAACGCCTTGAATGGTAAAACCTTTACTGCCGATGAGGATATGAAATCGTTGTTGGAATTGTTTTTTGCTGAAAAAGATAAGAACTGTTTTGAGCGCGGAATCATGAAGTTGCTTGAAAAATGGCAAAAGATAATCAAACAAAATGGACAATATATTGTTTAATAAAGTTTTTGTTTCCCATGAAAAATTCGCCTTTTATTTATATAAAAAAAAACGCAATTACTTTTTGGCCCACCCAATATATGGCGAAGATGCTTTAAAACTGCGGCAGTGTCAAAATTGGTTTACTAAATTTCGATCTGCAGATTTTAATGTGAAAGATGCACCACGCTCAGGAAGACCAATCGAAATTGATGATGGCAAAATAAAGGCACCGATCGATTCTAATCGGCGTTTAACGACACGAGAGATTGCTGAGAATCTTAACATATCGAAATCGAGTGTTGAGAACCATTTAAAACGACTTGGATACATTAGTAAGCTCGATATTTGGGTACGACATGAGCTCAAAGAAATTCATCTCACTAAGCGTATTGACATCTGCGATTCTCTTTTGAAACGTGAGGAAAATGATCGATTTTTGAAACGTATGATAACAGGCGACGAAAAATGGATCGTCTACAACAACGTCAAACGAAAAAGATGGTGGAGCAAGCGTGATGAACCTGCTGAAAGCACTTGAAAAGCAGATATTCACCAAAGAAAGATTATGCTGTCAGTCTGGTGGGACTGTGTATTTTGAGCTGCTTGCAAGGAATCAAACCATTAATTCAGACGTATACTGTCGTCAACTGGATAAATTAAATGATGCCATCGAACAGAAACGTCGAGAATTGGTGAATCGCAAAGGTGTGTTTCACCATGATAACGCTAGACCACGTACAAGTTTGGTCACTCGTGAAAAATTGTTGCAGCTTGGATGGGACGTGTTACCATGATGTTACCACATCCACCATATTCGCCAGACCTGGCACCATCAGATTACCATTCGTTTCGTTCTTTGCAAAACGCCTTGAATGGTAAAACCTTTACTGCTGATGAAGATATCAAATCGTTGTTGGAATTGTTTTTTGCTGAAAAAGATAAGAACTGTTTTGAGCGCGGAATCATGAAGTTGCCTGAAAAATGGCAAAAGATAATCAAACAAAATGGACAATATATTGTTTAATAAAGTTTTTGTTTCCCATGAAAAATTCGCCTTTTATTTATATAAAAAAAAACGCAATTACTTTTTGGCCCACCCAATATATGGCGAAGATGCTTTAAAACTGCGGCAGTGTCAAAATTGGTTTACTAAATTTCGATCTGCAGATTTTAATGTGAAAGATGCACCACGCTCAGGAAGGCCAATCGAAATTGATGATGGCAAAATAAAGGCACTGATCGATTCCAATCGGCGTTTAACGACACGAGAGATTGCTGAGAATCTTATCATATCGAAATCGAGTGTTGAGAACCATTTAAAACGACTTGGATAAATTAGTAAGCTCGATATTTGGGTATGACATGAGCTCAAAGAAATTCACCTCACTAAGCGTATTGACATCTGCGATTCTCTTTTGAAACGTGAAGAAAATGATCGATTTTTGAAACGTATGATAACAGGCGACGAAAAATGGATCGTCTACAACAACGTCAAACGAAAAAGATGGTGGAGCAAGCGTGATGAACCTGCTCAAAGCACTTGAAAAGCAGATATTCACCAAAGAAAGATTATGCTGTCAGTCTGGTGGGACTGTGTATTTTGAGCTGCTTGCAAGGAATCAAACCATTCATTCAGACGTATACTGTCGTCAACTGGATAAATTAAATGATGCCATCGAACAGAAACGTCGAGAATTGGTGAATCGCAAAGGTGTTGTGTTTCACCATGATAACGCTAGACCACGTACAAGTTTGGTCACTCGTGAAAAATTGTTGCAGCTTGGATGGGATGTGTTACCACATCCACCATATTCGCCAGACCTGGCACCATCAGATTACCATTTGTTTCGTTCTTTGCAAAACGCCTTGAATGGTAAAACCTTTACTGCCGATGAGGATATGAAATCGTTGTTGGAATTGTTTTTTGCTGAAAAAGATAAGAACTGTTTTGAGCGCGAAATCATGAAGTTGCCTGAAAAATGGCAAAAGATAATCAAACAAAATGGACAATACATTGTTTAATAAAGTTTTTGTTTCCCATGAAAATTTCGCCTTTTATTTATATAAAAAAAAACGCAATTACTTTTTGGCCAACCCAATATTTATTAACATTTAAAAAAACGGGACGAATTCTATATGTTACCATCGATAATTCTATAAATTGCAGTTCTTTTTTACACGCGGCGTACGAGTAAGAGAATATTCAATTACGCGATGCGCGACGAGACGAACAATCGAAACGAACAATGTATTATCGTAAGCAGCGAATCGTCGCTTGATTAACGTTTCATCGCCGACTCGAGCAAAGTTGTTCACGTGACGATGAGGTATTATGATAGTCCGCATCGGTTAATGGTGAAAATGATCGGGGCTCCACTTAGCACGTAAATACCGCAAGCGCCGACTGGAAATATGCCTCCGGCGGAAAAGAGGCCGGCATCGGCGTACACGACGGAACGAACCACCATGTTAGCGTCGACTCGGGGGGGCCAAGCTCCGTTCTACTGCGCAGTAACACGCCGGAAAGCTCTCTCCACTTTTGCCGGCGACAACCATCTCGAGGAATGACCGCTCCGATGCTTCGCCGTTGACGCGTTTTCATAAACGAACGTCCGTTACCGTTAAATTCAGAGACGGAGACACCTGATCAGAAACAGCGACGAGAGACTCTAGGAATATCTAGGTCATCATGAGACTCGGGCTTACGCCGATGAAAAATATCGCTAAGTAAATCGATGGACGAAGATATTAGGTCGATAATTAGGTAATCCGGATCGCGGCTAGATGACAGTACAAATATTGTAGCGGTGCTTTGCAGAACTTTGCTTTTCGTTTTTCAGCCTGCTTATTTCGCTGAAATAAGCAAACAAGTTTATAAAATTTTGTTATGAATAAGCTTGCTTATTTTGTTGTAAAATTGATACGCGGCAAGACTTTGTCGTGCTGTCGTAAGTGCATTTAGTTCGATTCGCCGTCATCCAGACGCGATCCGGGTCACTTAGTTAACGACCTAACACAATGTTCAGATCAGAAATCATAAAATCATCTCGTAGTCGTTTGTATCATAATTGCGGCGGCATTATCATCACCGCGACCGCAATGACATGGCTCTCTTCTCGTGAAATCGTAAAGGAGTCGAATGACTGCGACCCGAAGAAGCAAGATATCGCGGCTTGCATCGCGCCTCGTCGGAGCGAGGAAAATGCGACGCTGGATCCGTCCATCTTCCGCATCCGTACACGTCTCTGCGATACGATCAATCGTATCCCGGTGCTCGCTCTCCAGATCGCGCGTTTTCTTTCGCGGCGACTGTTACGCGACATACTTACGCGCCGTGCGCGATTCGGCCGGCGATGTCTTGCAAATTTCCGGCGCGGATTCGCGGCCGTACGATAAACAGAGCGCGATCGGGCGCGATACCGGTCGCTCCTGCATCTCGGGAGGACGGATTGATCTCTCGAGGGAGCACGTAGATCTCGGGGGGAAAACCAAGGAAGCCACTCGGAAAAAGGGTCCATGATTCCTCGAAATGGCGCGATCCGAGGCGAGGCAGAAGCGCGGTCGCGGATCGTCTCGTTTTCCAAAACACGGCAACCTTTTTCGACGAGGAATAAACTCAGCGGACAGGAACAATCTCTCCCAGTCTTTTTATAAAGTCGATAGCAACGGAATCGATATCAACAACCTTCTACGGATTTTTGCTTCGTAATGATTCCTCGTCGCGCGTGAAGAGAAAACTCGCTCGTGCTTTCGAAAATGGGAGTTTTGCGACGGGCTCGGCGCGATCGCGTTCTCGAACGGTCGACATTACATCGCACCTTGCGTCGGATCGACTCCGATACGGCGTATCCGCGTTCGTTTGGCTGGTCGGTCGCGTATGTCTCGGAAAAGTCGATATAAATGAAGAGCGGATCTGCCGATCTCCCGGAAGTGTCCCCGCGCGAGCGATTCCTCCGGAATAGAATCGTCCCGTGGATGTTTCCCCGCGTCTTCACAATCGCGAACGGGAATCGTTGTCGCGAGTCGAGCCCGAGAAAGAGAAGCAAGAAAGCGAGAGACAAAGAGGGAAGCCGCGTGCAGGGAGGAGCACGCGAATGATCCGAGGACGATCCGCGCGATCCGCGCGCTTGGAACGGAGCGTTCTCACTCGGCGCGGGGAGGCGCTCGTAATTATTTTCGTTGCGAGCTCCGCCGTGCAAATGGACGCGAGTGTCGCCCGCGGATGGACGAGTTATCGCCGAATCCCGAGGTTCGGACGGCAATCGGGGCGAGCGAGCAACGTTATCGCATACTCACAGACGGAGTCGACGGAGCGTCGTCGCGACGGCGGCAGCGGCTTCCTCTCCTTCGTAGCGGCACGGCAGTCACGGTCACAGGCCGCATAGCAGGCGGCTAACCGCTGCCGCGAAGAAGCTGCCGAGCACGGTCCGATGACGAGCCGTCATCAGACGACGACCGGACACGGCACTGGAGCGACGCGCATCACGCTGGCGGGTGTCCAGGAGGCGCGGCCCCGACGGCCGTCGACAGAGGACCGACGCGAGCGAGACACAGAAGGGGACCGCGCGCGGGGGAGGGAACAGGGGGACAGATAGAGAACGAGGTATCGGGATAGAGGGAGAGCGAGAGAGAGAGAAAACGCGCGCTCGCTGGCGCGACGGAGAGAGACGGAGAGAGTGTGGTAGGGGGGGAGGAATAAAGCGCACGTCCGCCTCGGTGGATTTCCTACTTCCGGTCGTCCCGCACGTCCTTTCGCCTCCTTTCGCTCCTCTCGGAAGCGCGACGAGATCGCGAGATCACTCGGGCGCGCACGGGGTGTCCCCTCGTCGGCACTCGCAGGTCGACTATCGACGCGCGGGCGGGATCGGGAGTCCCCGAGCGTCGCGGTAACGCGACGATCGGCAATGGACACGCCGCGAGCCGATGGACGGCCCGAGGGAAGAAACGGGGGGAGAGCGAGGGGTGCGAGAGCTCTCTCTCGTACGCTCGCGACCGCACGCAGATCCCTCGACCGACGCGATGCAACCGAGATCCCTGACTGAGCAGCCGTCGCCCGTGGAGCCTTGCCCCCACGAGACGCAGTGCCGCCAACCCGCCAGCCGCGCGCCCACGAAAAGTTCCTGCACGCGCGCGCGCGCGGCAGGGGCTCTCGATCCTCGGCTTCCTCGCGCCTCCTTCAGCGGGTCTACAATGAGAACTTAAAAGGTACGAAGCTTAAACTTAAGATCTAAATCATAAGAAGTTGACGGTCGCAATCGATTTTTTCACACCCGACTGTGATTGGTCGATTTGATGAACTGTTCAAAAAAAAGAATTCATATCTCGATACACATGGTGTTTACATCCCCGTCTACGATCGCGTTGAGAACAACGGTGCAGGAAGTGCAGGCGCATCCTCCTTCGCTCGCGGCGCGTCGATTGGCCGCCCGCGGCTGTATGGCCGAGGGCGCCCGACGTTCATTGGTGGTCTGCTGCCCGTAGTGACGGGTGAATCAGCGCACGAGCGGGATGGCGGAATCGCCGCCGCGGCCGCACTCCGCAGTGTATACGTACGTGCACCGTGCGGGTTTGCTTTGTACGCGCTGATCCACGGCGCGAGTCGCCGGGTGTTCGGGGTGAGTCGCGCGGATTCGGGACATCCGGGAGTCGCGACGCGGTGACGCGCGCACTGCGCTTCGCGAGCTGCGGGATACCGTCGTCGTCGTCGTCGGTCATCGCGGTTCGCGTCTCGACGGGTTATCGCCATTTCGCGAGCGCGGCGGTGACGGCGTCGAGAACGACGGCGCCGACGGGGACGACGCTGGCACGGCGGACGCGACGCTGCCGCGCCGTTGAGCCGACCGGGACGCGCACGGCGATGAGGAAGAGCTGAGTGCGGCTCGCTGTCGATCGTCGGGCGCACGAGGTACGGTTTGCGTCGATAATACGCGCAATGTGCGTTCCGGGCGCGAGTTCGTTCGCCCGCAGCATCCCGGATCCCCTCGGTCGCACGCACGCGTGCATATGTTTCTCGCGGAGAGACCTTTCGCCGTCTCCTCGCTGCGGCCGTCTACCTAGTTCACGTTAGCGTGAATCATCGTTTCATAATTCATATCGTGTGCCATCGCTTCATAAATTCTTGATGATTTTTTATCGTTAAATTGTACGAGTGAATCGTGTATTTCTAGTGAATGGATTTTCCTTCCTTTCCCGACGACGATGTTATTGTCATGTGCCGTTATGCGTATCACGGTGGCGAGATTTAAGGTTAAGTTTTCGCGAACGAAGTTCGCGATCTCTCGCGTGCGGTGTCGACGCATATGTTAAGCGTGAAAATTTCGCTTTACGACTTACGGTTTATGTTCTGTTGTCTCGCGTTGCATCGTATTATTTATCTTGTTGATTCGGATTAAGTGCAAGTGTTGCCGATAGTGTATGTTAACGATTCTTATCACAATGCAAGTGTGTAAGTGTACGTGTACTTCCGCGAAAAATGTTTCTTTTATCGTATTTGTAATATGAGAACTGATTAATAATTATCTTAATAAGTAATTTTCATTGTATATATATGTATGCGACGCTTATCGTAGAAGTTTGTTAACAAACGTATTTTTTCTTGCGAAAGGCTACCCAGGCAGCACACATTGGTTTCAAAACCGTTTCATAACCATTTTATTGAAACGTTTATTTAGGAGAAAAATGTCCAACGAAAAAACGTTTCAGAAACCATCAGAAGAATATTTATCTATTCTATATATCAGTGCCTCAAAGATAGACAGAGTTAAGTCACATTTTTGTAAAAAACTATTTTATGAATTACTCTCTAAATTTCGTGTAGTGGAATCTCACTCTTTTGAAATATCACTTCAAGTAACAGTGATCTCAAAAGTTTCAAAAAAAAGAAGAAGAAAAGAGTATTGGATCGGTTTTCCGGATGGTTATTTATAAGGTGATGACACAAATGTTACTTGCGAGAACGTCACGTCTGGCCTGGCCATCTATCGGTCGCTTGGTGAATCAGAGGTGGGAATCACACACGCTTGTGTTGATTTTTGTCTCTTGTTCCATAATCGAGTACATTAAAACGTATGATGTAAAAATAATTAATACTCCCAAAGTAAGTAGAAATGACTATTTTTTCTATATTAATTATATAATTTCAAATCAATTTAATAAAACACATTTTTCGTTTCTGTGGAAAGGTGAAAAATACGTTTTTAAAATTGAGGTCTAAAAACGGTTTCTATTTCAACCGTTTCTTAAATGGTACTTTATGTTTCTTAGACATTAGACATATATTAGGCTAACATGTGCTGCCTGAGTATCCTTTCCTTTCGGTGTTCCATCGCTTGTAATACTGTTCGCGCTTTTACATCGCACTTACGTAAGCCCGGCTACGGTTATTTATACCCCGTAGATCACTTATGCTAATGAGGATTAGAATTAATCTTCATTAGCACCGAACTCTTCCTCATACACATACACAGGAATATATACATGTTCACATTAAGGTTCGCGTCTTCTCTGCTTTTATTGCTGTTGCTATATGTATAAAGTTTGCTTCTGATCTCACGATTATAAATATCGTCGAATTTAAGATCAGTGACGCGCGAATGAAACGTCGTTTAGCGGAAGAGTGACAGTCGTTGGCGTATTTAGCATCGCAACAATTGGCACTCGCAATTTTTTGGATTGCGAAAATGCGCTTAATCGTCATAAATTCAAATATTTAATAAATTAGTAATTTTAATCATTTTCATAAATTATTCACACATTTAATAAATATTTGAATTTATGAAAATCAAATATTTAATAAACGATTACATTCATAACAATATCATTTGTTATTATTTAGTAGTCAAAAATTACAAAAAAAAAAGTTTCTTATCGTTACTAGTATAGTACGCCAACTATACACTGCCAATGACTGTCACCCTTACCCTATCCCTAATCCGATCGACTCCACGTGTACAATATGGGCGCCTGCCGCGAGACACCCATATAGGGAATTTTTCGTTGCGGTTGCCGCGTCTTCCGCTCGAGACCGACACGGGAAGGGACACGGTATGCCTACGTGTTGGGTCGCCTCGCGCTAATGGTTGTGTATGTACTAATTAAACCGACGATATATATCGATAAAAGAGCAATGGCGCGATCGCGCGATAGGACTCCTTATCTGCACCTTACTTCGCGAACTAGACGTTCTTCATCTTGCAATAAACGTCCAATGAGTCCAAGTATCGGAAATAAATCACGGAGGGCGCATTCGATGCCTGCATCAATTGCGCTCGCATGACGGAGACAAGCGCGACTTTCTCTGCGACTGCACGTGAAAGCACTGAACGACAGACGAAATGACGAAATAAATAATATGATATTCTTTGTCGCAAATACAATGTCGCACTTGTAGCAGTTATATATGTATAGAACTTGCCATTAATAATAAAGTTGATACCATAGATATACTAAGAATAGACTTCCCTACCTTTCCCATGTAGAGAAAATGTACAAACTTTAGAAAGAGACAACATTCTCTCTCTCTATCTAGTCATATTCAATTTTTATCCCACTCTAGACATGATAGAGAGAGAGAGAATGCCGACCCAAAGCATATGTTGTCTCTTTCTAAAGTTTACATTTTCTCTGCAAGGGAAAGGTAGGGAACGCGCGGTCTATTCCTACGAGTAACACTACCCAAGTGCCACTCGCCGATTTTCTTGAAACTTTGCACACACGTAGTACATCGAAAAACATTAGACACGTGTCTTTTTATTTGTGCTAACAACGCATTTTAAGGTTAGAAAACGCATTCGAAAACTTAACACTATAGCACAATGGTAACTAACGCTCCTTCTGAGCGTTATTCTCTTACAGCTTTTACGACATTGCTCTATTATGATTTTATTGGCTGCGTTCGACAGAAAAAGCTGCTTTGCAACCGTTGTAAAAATCGTGAATCTGATTGGCGTATGCGCTTAATTTTGAGTTAATCGAAAAGCATACGCAAATCATATTCACGAATTTTACAACGGTTGCAAAGCAGCTCTTTCTGCCGAACACAGCCATTGTCTGAATGTTTGGCATTAATTTTACGAGATTCGGAATGGCAGATTCAAAATCGCGGACCGAAATCGCAGAATTTTCAAAACTTTTATTCAAAGTCAGTTTCGAAGAAGTGTTTTAGACCCGTGATTACGATTGTGGTAACGGTTATATCAATCTAGAGGTGGAGGATGAAAATGGCAAATTCAATATGGTGCATCCAAAATGGCGGACCCAAATTCCAATTGTTTTAAATTAGTTTCAAAGACCATTTTTGTAGTGGTTTTCGAGATCATTGTTTACAATGTTAATAGTAGTTTGACAATATTTCAAATGACGGAAACAAACGAATCAAGTTAACGAAATTTTAAGCAATTTAATCTGCTGAAGACAGGTTTATGAAATTTGAAATTTTGTCAAACTACTATTAACATTGTAAACAGTCACCTCGAAAACCACCACAAAAATGGCTAAAACACTTCTTCGAAACTGACTTTGAATAAATTTTTGAAAATTCGGCGATTTCGGTCCGCGATTTTGAATTTGCCATTCCGAATCTCGTAAAATTAATACCAAACATTCAGACAATGAAATTATAATAGAGTAATGTCGTAAAAGCTGTAAGAGAATAACGCTCAGGAGTAGCGTTAGTTACCACTGTGCTATAGAGTGTTAAGTTTTCGAATGCGTTTTCTAACCTTAAAATGCGTTGTTAGCACAAATAAAAACACGTGTCTAATGTTTTTCGATGTACTACGTGTGTGCAAAGTTTCAAGAAAATCGGCGAGTGGCACTTGGGTAGTGTCACTTGTTAGTACGTCTATGTTTGATACGCGGATTAATTCGACTGGTTCGCAACTGTTTGCCTTCTTCATTTTTTAATTAAACACGAGATAGGTATTTTTAATCTCGAAACTTCTCGGAATAACTGCACTTTGTTTTCTCCTTGTTTTCGCTTCTTACGAAGAATGTTCAAGTAGCTCGTTAGCCTTGTTCATGTTCTCATTATGAAACTGCAACATGGAAAGAGATCACGAAGTACGATCGACCCGCATAATGTACCGAGAAAATAGCATCGCGATAATGACAGCTTTGCCCTTGTCAGGCTCGATCTAAACGCATAATCGATGCGTGTACAAGGCGACTCTCAATTGCGCGGAAGTCGTGGACAAAAGGGCAAACGAAAAAAATATTCTCGCTTACGTTCATGTTTTTTTTTTAATACAGAGCTTTTGTCGCGCTTTTGCTTATTTAATAAGAAGTGATTTTAAAGTGTGGAAAAAATAACAGAGGACGGAAGACTGTGTTGGATAACTGAATTCTGTCATGCATAACTTGAAAAACTATGTTACGTCCGATATATCGTATATTTGATATAACGTCTTTTATACGTGCTATCACTCACAATCAGCCAAATGGACTTGCACCTAACGATTCTATCAATAACAAAAAAGAAAAAAAAAAGGGAAAGAGATGAAATTCTGCCGAAGAAAGATTAATTGCATATTTCTTCCGCTTATTTTTTCCTCAATAGAGAATTCTTTATTTGAGGAGGGAATGAAAAGAGAAGGGAATTATATCGGAGGCGCGACGCTTCCGTGTTCGGCATGGCGAAATGCCAAGCCGTGCTAAGTTCGCTCGTTTTCATGTGAACAGTAGTAGTAGTGTAGACGCATTGCCGTCATTTCTACCTTCATCGTCATCGTAATCGTTGTCATCATTATCATCATCACTATCATTTTCATTATCATCAATGTCCTCGTTGGCGTTGTCTACGTGTCTGCAAACAAAATACTCATGATTCGCGCATCGCGCGTGCTCCGCAATGTCAGTGAACTCTAATTCAGCTGCCGGCTCCTCACACTCCCTCTCCCCCTCCCCCTCCCCTCCCCTCCCTCTCCTAGTTCACGGATAGTCGGGTGAAAATTCTCATTAATTTGCCTAGGTCGAAAAAAAAGAGAACGCGGAAGGGGGCGTGTAAAGGGTGAAGACGAAAATCCGCAGTACTCCGAGAAACGGTGCACTCCCAATTTCCAGGCAAAACGTATTGCGTTGCTTGTATTGTAGAAATTGCTGTAGACCTATGCCATAAATCGTACGTTCATACCCAAAAATTAAATTACCCCCCCCCCCCAAAAAAAAGAAATAAACTGAAGAAGCGCGATTTTGAGACACGTTTACAGAGATATAGACACGTGTAATTCCTGATTCTGTTTACATCCCGGCTGTTTGTTGATCAAGGTTCGCTGTCGCAACCTTGATCGACCTTTTTATCCCTCTGTCTTTCCGTCCCGACAATTTTCGGTAGTCTGCTTCGATCGTCTTGATAACGAGCCGCGTTGAACTCGTCTCACACTTGAGGAAGAAAAAGAAGAAGAAGAAGTGGCGAAATCTCAGAGGAAGGATAATTCGCGTGGATAAAAGTCGTTTAAATGTCGCTCCCCATCTTTGTACACCGTCGTCCTAATAGGAATACATATGGATTATTATACTCCCCAGAGATGAGCGGGTCGCGACTTGGCAGAGGCCGGGCCGGCCGCCTAGCTGTGTACGGAGTTTGCGGAGCGGTGGTCATCCTTCTGGTATACCTCTACCGCGCCGCCACTTCGGAGATGGCCAGGCTTCGTGAGCTTCACGAACAGTGCGCCCATCAGCAGGAGGCCCTGGCTGCTCAACTGCAAGGTAGGCTCGTTGGAGATAGCTGAAGTGACTGAAAGTTAGCTCGAAATCCGCAATTGCTGCTTCAATTCCTTTGACGACTCTGCGAAAACGCGAGATCTAAGAAATGTGGCAAATATCGGTCCAAATTATGCACCCACAGAAAAGATTTCTGGACTTAATGCTATTACTCTTTAATCTATCATAAAATAAGATCGCTATAGCGACAATCATATTTATTATTGAAAAGAAGCATATTTTAATCTTGAATAGAAAATTCCAAAATCTAGATTTAAATAATCTTGGTGCTGTCTCATTCATTTTCTCAGAAGGATTTAGATACAAATTTCTAGCAAGTTCACAATATTCTTGATTTCAGAATATTGTGAGATCTCAAAGACATCTTATTCTATTCTTCTAAGAGAATTTGTAGAATCTGCACAAAACGGCCAATATTTATGTGTTGCAATCGAAAATCGGGAAAGTGTTTCCGTTATTTACAATGAATAAGTGGAAATGTCTTATCTCGAATCTTATTTCTCAAGTAAGTATATTGTATATACTTACTTACATTTCCATATCTTTTAATATTTCTTGTAGAGTATTGCACTTATTCGTTGTAAATAACAGAAACGCTTTCCCGATTTTCGATTGCAACACATGAATATTGGCCGTTTTATCCGAATAAAGGACGGCGCCGAGTCGACGAGCGACCGTGAGAAAATGATGCGTCGACATGGACAAAGCCTACTATAAAGTGGCGCTAATATAAAATTATTCTACATACAAGGATATATAAGCATAAATTTGTACATGTTACTCTTGTCTCGAGACAGTAAGACAATGTTATTTAATTCGAGAGAGAAGAATAGAAATTACTGATTTAAATAAAAAATTGTTTTATTTTCATATTTTTTATACTTGTAATACGATTAAATTAGTGAAGAATATTTTTCGTCTTGTTATCAGAAATCCTTTCTGAGGGTGTGAAAGCGCGAAAAACAGACCTGGCGGACAGATTCGCGAGAGAAAGGCGCGTGTCTTCATAAATTAGACGTATGCGAGTGTTTAGTCCTTCCTCTCAGCGCTTCTCAGTATTATTGTTTAAACTTGAAATCAATTCTCGCTCTTTCACGTTTTTGAAGGCATGACTTCGAGGTAAACGTCGTATGCCATCATTTAACAATAAACATAACTTTGACAAACAATAAACTCGGTGAGCTATGCTTTTTGTATTCACCGAACCATTTTAGGCTTGGGGTGGAAAGTTTTTTCACCCCACGTACATATTATCCAAGTTGGGTAAATACGCGCGTGGCATATTTATCCAACATCTTCGGGTTTTCACTTATTCCAATCGATGCAGTACTTTTTAACTGGATTTAATACACCCACAGAAAAGATTTCTGGACTTGATGCTATTACTCTTTAATCTATCATAAAATAAGATCGCTATAGCGACAATCATATTTATTATTGAAAAGAAGCATATTTTAATCTTGAATAGAAAATTCCAAAATCTAGATTTAAATAATCTTGCTGCTGTCTCATTCATTTTCTCAGAAGGATTTAGATACAAATTTCTAGCAAGTTCACAATATTCTTGATTTCAGAATATTGTCAGATCTCAAAGACATCTTATTCTATTCTTCTAAGAGAATTTGTAGAATCTGCACAAAACGGCCAATATTTATGTGTTGCAATCGAAAATCGGGAAAGTGTTTCCGTTATTTACAATGAATAAGTGGAAATGTCTTATCTCGAATCTTATTTCTCAAGTAAGTATATTGTATATACTTACTTACATTTCCATATCTTTTAATATTTCTTGTAGAGTATTGCACTTATTCATTGTAAATAACAGAAACACTTTCCCGATTTTCGATTGCAACACATAAATATTGGCCGTTTTATCCGAATAAAGGACGGCGCCGAGTCGACGAGCGACCGTGAGAAAATGATGCGTCGACATGGACAAAGCCTACTATAAAGTGGCGCTAATATAAAATTATTCTACATACAAGGATATATAAGCATAAATTTGTACATGTTACTCTTGTCTCGAGACAGTAAGACAATGTTATTTAATTCGAGAGAGAAGAATAGAAATTACTGATTTAAATAAAAAATTGTTTTATTTTCATATTTTTTATACTTGTAATACGATTAAATTAGTGAAGAATATTTTTCGTCTTGTTATCAGAAATCCTTTCTGAGGGTGTACGGTTTGCTCATGTATCGGAGATCGCAGGAAGCAAGACTATGGCCGACTGCGTTCGTACGGGCGTTGCAAATTGCGAATTTCGTTCTTCGTGTTCTTTGATTTTGTATTGGTTGATTGATCGGAAAGTCCACGCTGACCCTCTTAGCAAAATTCAGAAAAGCAAAACTCCGTATTAATTCTTAATACGAAGCTCCACGTCTGAAGCGTGAAGCAAAACAATCCGCACGGATCTTCCGGTAAGCTTGCAAAGCTTTGCATTAATTCTTAATGCAGAATTTTGCGTTTGAATTTTGCTAAGGCAGTCGGCATTGGACTTTCCGGTCAACCTGATAGATTATATATTGATCGTCAGGTCTCCATCATTCCCCGCTCATATAATCGGTCGATACGTTTTCCAGTAATATTCGAGTACAAAGTTCGGCTGGAAAAATCCTTGGCCGAGGAGAAGAGCTCGAACGTCGCGGTGAAGCAAGAGTTGCAGCAGCGCGCCTCACGGGAGAAGTCGTTGCGCGACAAGGACAGCGTGGAGGCGTTGCAGAGATTCAACTCGCTCCAGCAGACTTACAAGCTCCTGCAGACGGAGCACCAGGATCTGCAGGAGGAGTGTAAGAAGCGCGAGAAGCAGACGCTGGAGGAGACGAACAGGCTGGAAACGACGTTGCAGGATCTACGCGGTCGCATTCGGCAGTCACAGGACAACAAGGAGCTCCTCGAGAGCTTGAAGACTAAGTACCTGGCGTTAGATACGGAGAAGACCAATCTCGAAGAAAAGTACAACGAATTGATGATAAATAACGGCAATAGCGATAGTATTATCGATCACCTCAAGAAGGAGATTTTCCAACTCAAGCGTGAATTGCAGAGCAGCAAGGTACGTAATTTCCAATCGCGCAGGTACTCTCATAATCTACTGCAATTTTTCCAATTTTTAGTGAATATTGTTACACCATAATAAATATTGTTATTACGACTTCCAGAGATCGCACAGAAGCACACCTCCCATTCCAGTCGTGGTGAGCTCCCGGCTAGCGGCGTCGCAAGCGACGTTGCGGAGGGAAGACTCGCAGCCGATCCCGGCGCCGCAGCAGCAACAGCCACAGCCACAGGTAAGTTCGCCGTGGTCGCTACACGCAGCTCCTCCAGCTGGAGAGACAACCGTAGTAGAAAAGCGATCGAACGATGACGAGGTGGTCGACGATGTCCGATTCGTTCAGCGGAATGGTATCATCGTGCCGGCCGATCCGAACGAATTTAAGGAGACGACTGTCAGGCAGCTTTTAGGAAATGATTTTCAGCAAAAGCAAGATGTTGTCGAGCGCCCGAACGCAGTGATGACAAGGGCACAGGGTGCGCGTTTCAGTGAAGAGCAGAGGAAACAGGTAATGTCGCCACCGCTGTTGAATCGAGATGATGGTTCGAGGAACGAGATGACGGCGCCGGCCTCTCAGGCCGAGCACCCGTTGGAACAACCTTCCGTCGAAAGAGCGTCCAAGCCTGCCGCGTTCAAGCCAATCAAAGTCCCTACTAGAGGATGACGAGTTGCAAGCTCTGCAGGAGAGGGTAGAGCTGGAATCCTCGACCATGATTAGAAATTTCATACGTTAGAGATCTTGCATTTAATTTATTATTACCATCACTCTCGGTTCACTTTATCGGTTGATACAAATTTTTGTGTTTGAATCTTGGTAAAAAAATCCGCATGGATTTTCTGGTAACGCGAACCTTTGTATTAAAAATTAATACAAACTTTATCAGTTAATACAAATTTTTGTGATTGAATCTTGTAAAAAAAATCCGCATGGATTTTCTGGTAATGCGAAACCTTGTATTAAAAATTGATGCAAACTTTTGCGTTTTACTAAAATTCTAAATACTAAACAGATCTATATTGAGACTTAAGATCTGAGGGAAATGATCTTACTCGTTGAATCAAAGCTATTATTGTTGTTCACTCTCTTTCAGCCGAAGAATGTTTTATATACTGAAATAACGCTTATTGTATTTTAGAAGTGATTTAGAAGAGATTTTTTTAATAGGGATTAAGAAAAAGAATATCTGTACATAATGCTCATTTTCCTAGAATGCAATCTTTCTTGGAATAATTTTTTTTATTGGGATTGTCATTTTTCTCTTTCGAATACTATTTGGTGTCGGACGTATATAGCAGAACTTGTGATGGAAAGCATGAGGTAAAGGATGACGTAATTAATAAACTCGCGCATGAACTCTTTTATATGCATATATATATATATATATATATATATATACACATAATGTACGATGAGATTATTTGTTGTTCGGGTAGTCTCCAATTTGTCTGGAATTTTTATCACTTAAAATGATACTTTATTGTTACATTTGCACACAAAGAGATTATTTGAATTGTGATTTTGAACGCGTCATTAATAGATGTTTCTTTTCTTCGAGATAGCTCCGAGAAATTATTTTACTCGCAAAGATCAAACGTGGAAATTTATTAATCTAATTTTGCGCCGTGTATGAACTTTCACGAATGTTCACTCAACATTTCGAGAGAATGTACCTTTATTTCTATTCATGTAGCTTTATCGATATTCATGTACCTTTATCGACTATGATCCTTCTTTGCGAGGCTCGCTTTTAATATAGAAGACAAAACAATTCATGTATATGTATGACAGTTCCTGCCATATATCTTGAATGTGCCTGTAAATGTGTCCCATACATTAATAAATTGTTATTACGTTTACTCGCTTGCATTTTTATTGGCCACCTTGTACAACCTAACTACTACCAGCTTCTGCATTCTGCGTTTGCATCATTGTCGCTAAACAATTTACGCTAATAAGATTAAATCTGTTGTCTATCGCCAGATTAAGAAACGCTTGGAAATTTATCAAACTTCAAGGCTTGTTTTTACGTATGTAGAGCATAGAAAAGTAGCTTCTCTTTTAGATTTCTATTATTGCACTTATATTTTATATATATTTAATAACTTTTCACTGAGATTAGAACGATTTTAAAATTATAGACTTCTTAAACTGTTACATTACGCACTGCGCGCTTGCAACTCTCATTGGCCATGCAATTATTTCTTCAATCGCTTATTTATTTTATATTAAGAATATAAACACTTTCCTGTTTATATGCGATTTCTATACGCCTTGCAAATTTGCGGAAAGTCGTGGAAAAAATGTACGCGGATTGTCCAGTATATATACTGATGGATAGCATCTACAAAGTTAACAAGGAAAATGGGAAATCACAACACTTGCATTCATATACGTCCTCCGTCTCATGAAAAAAATATTTTGAATGAAATCTACATTTGTTCTCAATAGAGTGGTGGTAACCATCGTTACGTTCGTGGTAAAACGTTTAATGTACTCGGTAATTTTTGCTTACAACCGACCATATTGTACATTCGTGCGTATCACTTTACGTATAATCGTGAAAAATTCTTTTCCAGAGCATGGTGCGCGACGCTGTAAGCTCGCGGAAAGCGGAGAACACTACCGCGGCGAGCCCGGTGTCACCGTCGCAAGCGGACCGGGTCGCGCCGCTACCAATTAAATCGCTGTCAAAAGTTAAACTGCCAGCCGGCGTGCTACCGATCCCGGAGATTATCGAGCCGAAAATCGAGGAGAAGCGTCAGGAGGATGTGCGCAAGCGAGACGACACGGCGGCTCGCAACGATCCGCCGGCGCCGCCGCAGTCGCATAAACTTGCTCCGGTAAACGCGATCGGCAGCAAGGAAGAGAAGGAAGAGGTGGTCGAGGCCGGCAACCTGGACCCACCGTTCGTCGCGAATCCGCCGGCCGCGGGACACCACGGTGAACAGGTCGCCGACAGGCGAGCGAACGAGGGCGGCTGGTTCAGAGTGGGACCCGGAGTGCAGGAAGTCGGCGAGGAAGTCAATCAGTTGGGTCGAATTCCTGGGTGAGCCTCTTCTATTGGGTTGTTCGGAAAGTTATTTCGTTTTTTCAAGGAAAAATGAAAGGCGGTTTTTTCATATTTAGAATAAATTTTATTCAGTGATGTATTGGCCATTTTGTTCCACTACCTTTCGCCATCTTTCTGGCAACTTTAAGATTCCACGCTCATAGAAGTCCTTCTCCTTATTGACAAAACATTGAAGCAAGTGATTTTTGACGCCTTCATTTGAATCGAAGTTTACATTGTTCAAAGAATTTTGTAGAGACCGGAACAAATGGTAATCGGATGGTGCCAGATCAGGAGAGTATGGTGGGTGTGGTAGCACATCCCATCCAAGCTGTAAAAGCTTCTGGCGAGTGACCAAACTTGTGTGTGGTCTGGCATTGTCGTGATGGAATACGACACCTTTCCTATTCGCCAATTCCGGTCGCTTCTGCTTGATGGCAGCATCCAATTAATCCAGCTGACGACAATACACTTTCGAATCAATCGTCTGGTTGCTTGGTAGTAGCTCGAAAAATACGATTCCCTTCCAATCCCACCATACAGAAAGCATGATCTTCTTTTGATGAATATCTGCCTTGGATGTCGATTGAGCAGGTTCATCTTGCCTGCACCATGATCGTTTTCGCTTAACATTGTTGTAAACAATCCATTTTTCATCTCTAGTTATGATTCGCTTCAAAAATGGTTCATTTTCTTCACGTTTCAACGATGAATCGCAGATGGTAATGCGTCGAATCAAGTCAATTTCCTTTAAATTGTGTGGAACCCAAATATCGAGCTTTGAAACGAATCCAAGGCGTTTCAAATGATCGTAAACGGTCGAATTCGATAAATTTAACTTTTCAGCAATTTCGCGTGTTGTTATGCGACGGTTTGCATCCACCAGAGCCTTTATTTTCTCGTCATCAGCTTTAATTGGCCGACCTGAACGTGGTGCATCTTTCAAATCGAAATTTCCAGTACGAAATTTCGAAAACCAATTCTGACACTGACGTTCACTCAATACATCTTCTCCGTACACGGCACACCATTTTTTTCTCGCTTGCACTGCATTTTTACCCTTTCGGTAGTAAAAAAGCAAAATATTACGAAAATGCTCCTTTGATTTTCCATGTTTGATGTGATGCCAAACAAAAATGACTTGACAGATCGCAACACAATAAGATACTAAATGACGTCTGAAATGTCAGTTGTCAAAATATAAAACGAATTTGTCGCTTAGAGTAAGGTTAAGTATCGAGGAACGCGACTAACGACATCTCTTTGTGAAAAACGAAATTACTTTCCGAACAACCCCAATAGAAGTACGATAGTACAGTGGATCCCCGTGGATCCGCGCGTACAACACCGCATAATTTATATTTCTGTGAGCTACATTCTGCGTCAAGTCCGTTCTCACGATCGTTTGATTTCAGATTGGATGACGGGCAGGTGAACGGCGGTGACGATCAGTACGATGGCGGTGATTACGACAAGGAGCCTCAGCAGAAGAACGACATTCGCTTGGCCGAGGGCGAGGACGAGGGAGAAGGTAATTCTTCGCGACCCGGACCAACCGAGTGCGCGATTGGAGTCGCGATAAAATGATTCTTGCAATCTGAATTTCAGACGAGGGCGACATGCTCGAGTATCCGCATAATTTGAAGCAAGGAAAGCGGGAGTAAAGCCAGCGGCCTTCCGAATGTTTTTTACGCAAATCGGCTGAGGCGATCGAACAATACCGACCTGACTTGGCCTGATCTGATCGGCGTCTACTACGATGTCGAATCTAATTATAGCGAGGTTATTCATTGTATTATAAATGTGCACCAATCATTCGACGGCATCTCGGCGTCGAACGTCGACGGGGATGCGATTTCGTTACTCTCACGTTTGGACGCGCGAAATTTTACGCGAGATTTTCAGCCGAGTAATATCGATCTAACAAGGGAAGGGTTTTAGGTGTTACACTCGGATTTCAAAAATTTTTTGCATGCAGGTAGGGAGGTCCCCAAATAGAAAAAAAAATAACAGTAGCGGCCAAAATGCATATTTGCGCGCTACGTGCGCAATTTTCGATGTTAAGCTAATTACTCAAAAATGCTATTTCCAATCGAATTCTTTACATTTTTTATTTCACCTAATGCACATTTATATTGCTTTGAATAATTTTGTGTGCGTGTGTGTACTTGCGTGTGTTTAGAAAATACGAGCGTCTAATGTAATCTCGTGCCGCGCGAGCACAGTGCGTATAAAAGGCCCATTGCTCAAAAATGGTATTTGCATCGTAACTTTTTTAATTTTTTACTGCGACTGCCAATGCACACAATTTGGAATAACTGTACATTGCGCAAATCGTAGTTTGCTCTTTCTGCGTGATTTATCGTATGCGACTTTAAATAGATTTGATCAGAATCCATAACGAGGACACAAAAGATCTGGTCAAGGGAGGTTTTTAATTCTTTCAGTTTTAATTTTGGTTTTGATTTCTTTTTAAAGCGTTGTGCATTAGGTGAAATAAAAAATGTAAAGAATTCGATTGGAAATAGCATTTTTGAGTAATTAACCTATCGAAAATTGCGCACGTAGCGCGCAAATTGCATTTGGGCCGCTACTTTTATAATTTTTCTTCTATTTGGGGACCTCTCTACCTGCATGCAAAAAAGTTTTGAAATCCGAGTGTAACACCTAAAAACCTTTCCTTGTAAGTATGATAGTATATGCATAGTACAAACACATCAGTCAAGTGCGCAAGTTGCGATCAAGCGCGCAACGCGAGTTCAGGTGGCTCGGTGGTCGGCGGAAGTGTTCGGCGTGTAATATACCGTGATATGAATCCTCGAACCGCGTGTTTAAAAGAACACGGTATTTTTTTTAAAGATCGAGACCCGATGATGCACGAATCGAGCGTGACCGTAGTGACTTAATTGCACTTATTACTTAAGGCACTCGTGACATTGTTACTAGTGTAAGTGCGTTAAGTTGAGCTTATAGATCGCACTAGCGGAGCCGATCCTGCTGCGACGTAACAACGAACGCTTCGTTGGAGCCGATCGATGTGTACGAGAAAATTACGCGATCGGCAACGATCGTGTGGCAAATAAAGAACGACTGTTTGCTGTATCGATATTTATGTTAAGCGCAAAACAAAAATTGGGAATTTCCATTTCTTGTTTATACAAGTATTAAGAGTCACGTAACGTTGCGATGTATAAAATGATACCTCCGCTGCTGCGATTTAAACGATTGACATAACGAGCCCCAATATCGTCAGTTTTACATCGTTTATACTACATCGTTCTGTTAAAGTCTTAAATACTCGTAAATCCGTCGAAAGGATTCGCATCTTTGAGATATCGGCCGTAATTTAATTCTTTAGTTCAACAATCGTTTTCTGCCAGCATTTGTCACGTCGGAGGAGACGATTAATAGTTCTTTTAAAAAAGAAGATAGTTCCGAGAACATCCGCTATTTATAGGTATATAAAAAAGATGGAGTAGTAGTTCGACTCAACGACTGATCAGACGTTATTTTGTATTCGGATAATAATATTAACGGCGCGACGGGACAACGCATTATTTGCGAATAACGCTGTTCAACGGCGCGAAGTAATCCAATCGAATCAATTTCTCGAGACGTAAGAATAAAGCGTGACAAGAAGTAAATTTTTCGTAAACACGAATAGCTGAGAGAATTCTCAAGTCCTTCGAGCTGATTCTATTCGTGAAGTGCGGTGTGTGTGTGTGTGTGTGTGTGGCAGGCTGATTCTAGTAGCTTCTTTGCAGCATATATTGGCACCGATACCTTGTAAATACATGTATAATGTAAGATGTGAATAAATACGAATTTTTTCATTTAGAAAGCGTTTGACACATTTATCGGAGCACAGAGCATTGTGTGAACGCCACGTTCGGCGTTGTTTGCTGTCTATTCTGATTCATACGAGCATTACGTAAGCGACACTAGCGTCTTCACATCTCCATCGGTTCCTAGAACTGATTTACATGTCGACACACAAAGCGTTTCATTTTTTCCTCGTTACCTTATGAAAACTTATCTCTTCGCGGTTGGAAAATATCGCTTATCTAACTTGTTGCCGCTGGAAGTAACACTGAAGATTATTTTTACTATACATTTTTTAAATTTATTTTGTTCATGTAAGATACAGCCTAATTAAATAGAATAATTAAAAACTCTTATACCGCATTTATGATTTAATAAAAATGTGCATTATTGCAGGTGGATCAATTTGTGTAATCTTTTAACAAATATATTCTTGATACATTCTGATTATTATTCATAAGATATACTTTGTCTACAGCGAAGATCTATTGTGACGTTCGTAATACGAAATGTTACACGCGCGCACGCGAAACTTGATTTACAGCTATTTGTCCGTATCATATCCAATGATGATTACACCAATCCGTCTATAATAGACGATTCCAATAATGAGAGCAGCATTTTTTCTTTTTTCTACTCGTATTGCGCACGATATTGAAATAAAAATAGTTCGCTAAAATTACATTTCTCATCGCTGTATCTCGTTTACGTATACAATCTGTATAAAATATGCTTGAGATGAAAGCACGCTCTCAAACGCGGGATTTAACCGAGATGTTTTATTTATTTCAACCTTTAGCCCGTGAGTTATCATCGTGGACCTTATTCTCGGTGAATCGCTATCAGGCAAGCTTCGCCAGTGAGATGAAGAACGTGAATACATTTTAAATTCATGCGTGCACGATCGTCGTTTTCATCCTTAACTCGATAATCGTTCGCAGTTACCAAAATAAATGATGTACAGTAATCGCTCACGCATTTAATCGAATTAATCAACGAAATGTCACTATAAAGAAATGTTCTAAGTCTCTTGTGCATGGTCTATTAATCGCCAAAGAATTGCATAAATATATTTGGTTGGCCAAAAAGTAATTGCGTTTTTTTATATAAATAAAAGGCGAATTTTTCATGGGAAACAAAAACTTTATTAAACAATATATTGTACATTTTGTTTGATTATCTTTTGCCATTTTTCAGGCAACTTCATGATTCCGCGCTCAAAAAAGTTCTTATCTTTTTCAACAAAAAACAATTCCAAGAACGATTTGATATCCTCATCGGCAGTAAAGGTTTTACCATTCAAGGCGTTTTGCAAAGAACGAAACGAATGGTAATATGATGGTGCCAGGTCTGGCGAATATGGTGGATGTGGTAACACGTCCCATCCAAGCTGCAACAATTTTTCACGAGTGACCAAACTTCTACGTGGTCTAGCGTTATCATGGTGAAACACAACACCTTTGCGCTTCACCAATTCTCGACGTTTCTGTTTGATGGCAATCCAGTTGACGACAGTATACGTCTGAATGAATGGTTTGATTCCTTGCAAGCAGCTCAAAATACACAGTCCCGCCAGACTGACAGCATAATCTTTCTTTGGTGAATATCTGCTTTTCAAGTGCTTTCAGCAGGTTCATCACGCTTGCTCCACCATCTTTTTCGTTTGACGTTGTTGTAGACGATCGATTTTTCGTCGTCTGTTATCATACGTTTCAAAAATCGATCATTTTCCTCACGTTTCAAAAGAGAATCGCAGATGTCAATACGCTTAGTGAGGTGAATTTCTTTGAGCTCATGTGGTACCCAAATATCGAGCTTACTAATGTATCCAAGTCGTTTTGAATGGTTTTCAACACTCGATTTCGATATGTTAAGATTCTCAGCAATCTCTCGTGTCGTTAAACGCCGATTCGAATCGATCAGTGCCTTTATTTTGCCATCATCAATTTCGATTGGCCTTCCTGAGCGTGGTGCATCTTTCACATTAAAATCTGCAGATCGAAATTTAGTAAACCAATTTTGACACTGCCGCAGTTTTAAAGCATCTTCGCCATATATTGGGTTGGCCAAAAAGTAATTGCGTTTTTTTATATAAATAAAAGGCGAATTTTTCATGGGAAGCAAAAACTTTATTAAACAATATATTGTCCATTTTGTTTGATTATCTTTTGCCATTTTTCAGGCAACTTCATGATTCCGCGCTCAAAAAAGTTCTTATCTTTTTCAGCAGAAATCAATTCCAAGAACGATTTGATATCCTCATCAGCAGTAAAGGTTTTACCATTCAAGGCGTTTTGCAAAGAACGAAACGAATGGTAATCTGATGGTGCCAGGTCTGGCGAATATGGTGGATGTGGTAAAACGTCCCATCCAAGCTGCAACAATTTTTCACGAGTGACCAAACTTGTACGTGGTCTAGCGTTATCATGGTGAAACACGACACCTTTGCGATTCACCAATTCTCGACGTTTCTGTTCGATGGCATCATTTAATTTATCCAGTTGACGACAGTATACGTCTGAATTAATGGTTTGATTCCTTGCAAGCAGCTCAAAATACACAGTCCCACCAGACTGACAGCATAATCTTTCTTTGGTGAATATCTGCTTTTCAAGTGCTTTCAGCAGGTTCATCACGCTTGCTCCACCATCTTTTTCGTTTGACGTTGTTGTAGACGATCCATTTTTTGTCGCCTGTTATCATACGTTTCAAAAATGGATCATTTTCCTCACGTTTCAAAAGAGAATCGCAGATGTCAATACGCTTAGTGAGATGAATTTCTTTCAGCTCATGTGGTACCCAAATATCGAGCTTACTAATGTATCCAAGTCGTTTTGAATGGTTTTCAACACTCGATTTCGATATGTTAAGATTCTCAGCAATCTCTCGTGTCGTTAAACGCCGATTCGAATCGATCAGTGCCTTTAGTTTGTCATCATCAATTTCGATTGGCCTTCCTGAGCGTGGTGCATCTTTCACATTAAAATCTGCAGATCGAAATTTAGTAAACCAATTTTGACACTGCCGCAGTTTTAAAGCATCTTCGCCATATATTGGGTTGGCCAAAAAGTAATTGCGTTTTTTTTTATATAAATAAAAGGCGAAATTTTCATGGGAAACAAAAACTTTATTAAACAATGTATTGTCCATTTTGTTTGATTATCTTTTGCCATTTTTCAGGCAACTTCATGATTTCGCGCTCAAAACAGTTCTTATCTTTTTCAGCAAAAAACAATTCCAACAACGATTTCATATCCTCATCAGCAGTAAAAGTTTTACCATTCAAGGCGTTTTGCAAAGAACGAAACAAATGGTAATCTGATGGTGCCAGGTCTGGCGAATATGGTGGATGTGGTAACACGTCCCATCCAAGCTGCAACAATTTTTCACGAGTGACCAAACTTGTACGTGGTCTAGCGTTATCATGGTGAAACACAACACCTTTGCGATTCACCAATTCTCGACGTTTCTGTTCGATGGCATCATTTAATTTATCCAGTTGACGACAGTATACGTCTGAATTAATGGTTTGATTCCTTACAAGCAGCTCAAACTACACAGTCCCACCAGACTGACAGCATAATCTTTCTTTGGTGAATATCTGCTTTTCAAGTGCTTTCAGCAGGTTCATCACGCTTGCTCCACCATCTTTTTCGTTTGACGTTGTTGTAGACGATCCATTTTTCGTCGCCTGTTATCATACGTTTAAAAAATCGATCATTTTCCTCACGTTTCAAAAGAGAATCGCAGATGTCAATACGCTTAGTGAGATGAATTTCTTTGAGCTCATGTGGTACCCAAATATCGAGCTTACTAATGTATCCAAGTCGTTTTGAATGGTTCTCAACACTCGATTTCGATATGTTAAGATTCTCAGCAATCTCTCGTGTCGTTAAACGCCAATTCGAATCGATCAGTGCCTTTATTTTGCCATCATCAATTTCGATTGGCCTTCCTGAGCGTGGTGCATCTTTCACATTAAAATCTGCAGATCGAAATTTAGTAAACCAATTTTGACACTGCCGCAGTTTTAAAGCACCTTCGCCATATACATGACGTAACTTTTTATGAGCTTGCACAGCGTTTTTCCCTTTTCGGAAGTAACAAAACAAAATATGAGGAAAATGTTCTTTTTGATTTTCCATTTTGAAATCGACGGCAAAGAAACAATTGTTAACGAAATCGTGTACTTTCTTTTTGTAAAACAAGCTTGAACTGTGAGTTGTTAACCTACACAATGAATTTGCGGTTTAGAATGAAGTTAGTTATATTTCAAGACATGTATGTTCATCTGTTGGAAAAAAACGCAATTACTTTTTGGCCAACCCAATAGATAGTAGCATATGTTGATGGAAGACTTTTTTTGACTTGGTTGGAAGTGACACGATTAGTATTGCTCGATCACGTCACCGTCTTTTCTTGAACGATTACATTGAATGATCACGTCCAATTATCCTTCCTTGTGAGTATCCTCGCAAAGATTAGAGGAGATCACGTATCAGCAATCTCCGCGCAGAAATTTCCGACCGTGTTGTTGTGTTATTTTACTTTGAAGGATAAATTGATTTACACCCGTAACACGGTCAAAATCTTCCATTCTAAAGAGATATACATATAGCTAAATCTCAAATGTCGAAATTCTGTAGACAAGTTACTGTCAGTTGTTATCTTCGCGATATATTCATGATTTCGTCCTTCAGAATTTATGAAAAAAATAATAAAAATAAAAATTGCTTAAAAAAGTGCTAATTTTTAATTTAGTTCTTTTCAGCGCTTAATATCGTTTGCAAATCAGCAGACATCGCTAATAAACGTGCGATTTTTTCTTACGGCTCAATATTTATTATGAATACTAATCAGTCGAGTTCGAATTTTCGAACGAATAGAAATGCAACGAATGTTTTTGTATACAGCTCGTATTTTTATATGAATTGTAAATTGCATATTGCGTCTCCGATTTTATTGATCGTGATAGTCTCGCTTTACTTTAGTTCTTTTCAGCGCTTAATATCGTATTTGCAAATCAGCAGACATCGCTAATAAACGTGCGCTTTTTATGCTCGAGGTGACTCGGAATGAAACCGGGAAACCGCACAGCGGTTCATATTTATGCATGTGTCAGCGATCGATCCTTCAAAGCCTACAGGGATAAAACCTCGCCCTCGAAATTCGAATTTCCCACGATTTCCCAGGAGACAGAAAATGCACACAGTCAGAAAGATAAAATCTATTTGGCCAACGTATTTGTCTTTTTTATTTATCAAATATATCAAAATGGAATTCAACAAATAATTGTGATGCATTGGTCGCATCGTGAGTCAATTTTATTAAAAATTCTATTAAAGGAAGAAAATAAGGGTATCACGTTCTCGGAATAGAAACATTAGCTGAGTCCCTGAGCTAATTTTCCGGCTATCGCTTGATTTCTCGCGCGAGAATGTGTGATAATTGTTAATGGTTGCCAACGGAGAATATTGATAGGTTTATATTTAACTAAATACATTGGTTCGTCTCTCGAGGACACTTTTCGCAACGTTTGACCTTGTTGGAGACTTAGTGTGTCTCGACCGTTCATCGGACGAATTCTCGCAACGCACCTTGGCATTATGTATATACACGAAGGATATATACCATATATGTATATGTACGTACCATATGGTACGAGACTCGTTATGAGCGATCACGGGACTGACGTAATATCGGCAGGCCCCACTACTCGGACCGAAGATCGGATCGAGGTTTCAAAGTCCCTGACGAGGAGCAACGGCGCGTCAGTACGTTCTTTTCGTTACCGAAGGTAAGAAGCTAAAGAATACTTCAAATAGAGAGAGGGAGAAAGTATTATTTGGAAAATTGATAAATTCTAATCAAACAATGTAAACTATTGAATTAAATAAATAGAAGAACTAAATTCAAAAACTATAAAAATAGCATTTGCATGACAAAATTTCTACTCAAGATTAAATCGTGAAAGCAGTGAATAATAGTTGAATATATTAATTGTCTTTTAAGAAATTATTTAACTTTCTACGTGTCTCTATGTTGTGTATTGGATAATCGTGCTACGGTGCTCCTTTGCTTGAATAATATTTTGACTTTCGACCGTGCCATGAGTACGGATCAAGCGTTATTGTATTAGTCCGCTAATCGGCGTGACGCAATGCAAAATCGATTTAATACGTACGCGGCTGATCGGATTAATTATGGAGAATAATACGGGCACGTTATCATTCCAGACAGCGAGGATGAAGACGTTACTCTCGGCCGTTTTAGTGATACTGTGCATCCAGGCTGCGCTCGGCGTAGATCCTCTCGAGCACAGCAAAGTGGTCTGTTACTGGAACAGTACCGCCTACGAGAGGCAAGGTAAACTTACCGAAAACAAGAAAGATATTGTGTTCATTTTCATCGAAGATACAAAATAAGCTCTCTTATACTTTTAAAGGCCCTGCGAAATTTCAACTCGAGGACACCAGACCCGCTTTGTCCCTCTGCACTCATCTGATTTACGGATACGCTCATATCAATTCAAATTTTGAAATCACCCCTGGCTCGCCGAGTTTGGATACCGGATCGGGTTACTCTTACTACAGACTCGCCACGCAGCTGAAGCGATCGTTCCCCGACCTAAAGATCTATCTGAGTGTCGGTGGAAACTCCGATCCTTACGATGAGGAGCACAAGTACCTCGTATTGGTGAGCAGTTACGTTTAGATAACTTGAAATAATCTGGATGCAGATTAGACAAAACACATGCGCATGCATCTCAGATAATTAAATAAAGAGTATGATTTATTATTATTATTTAAAACAATTTAAATAATATAATTATAATAATATTTAGGATATATAAAAAGAGTACGCTCGAAGCAACTACGGAAAATAGAAATATTTTAATACTATTTTTATTATAATATTATTATTATTTTAATATTAATATATTACATATAATAAGGATATTATATATAATGTAATAACAGTGTTTTCGAATACGCGATATTTTTTGTGAAAATTGCACTCAGTGCGCACTGATTACATTATCTTAAATGTTTTTATAAAATATATCACTTTTCTTCTGAGATCTTTTTTATCTGAGATAAAGATGCTACATACTTTAATTATATAGATAAAAGATAAAAAAACAATGATCGCATCTAGATGAAAATCTAAATAATTGTATCTAGAGATCAGAAAAATGATTTCGTTCCATTCAGTTTCGCTTCATGCGTCAATAATTTTTAATTCCTGATCTAACGAAGAATCATGAAATGGATACGATTTCATTAACAAGTCCTTGAAAAATTGATAGACGGAGACCTCGGAGGGCAGAACGAAGTTCATCAACTCTGTGAACCGGTTGCTAAATGACTACGACTTCGACGGAATTGACCTGGCGTGGCAGTTCCCTCCCGTCAAAGTCAAGAAACAGCGCAGTACTCTCGGCTCCTTCTGGCATGGTCTCAAGAAACGATTGGGCTATGGGAAATTCCAAGATGATAAGGAACAAGAGCATCGCGACGGTTTCACTATTCTGGTTCGTGACCTCAAAGCGCAACTCAGGCCGAGATTTAAGTCTCTGACTGTCACGGTGCTGCCTCATGTCAACGCAAGCGGTTAGTGCACCTTATACATCTTATTACTGATAAATATAGTTGGTGATAAGTGTAATAATTATGTGTCTCGCCATTTTTCGACAGTGTATTACGACGCCAGATTATTAGCGCCGAACATCGAAGCCGTACATCTTTTTGCTTTCGATCAGAAGACACCGGACCGCAATCCGAAGGAAGCGGATTATCCGGCTCCGATTTATGGCAGTTACGGACGTGTTGCGGATGACAATGTTAACGCTGCGTCAAGGTAAACCGGACTTTTTTTTTCTATGAGCGCGTTAATTCGTTCTTTTCTCGTGTAATATTGGGTTGGCCAAAAAGTAATTGCGTTTTTTTCCAATAGATGGACATACATGTCTTGAAATGTAACTAACTTTATTCTAAACCGCAAATTCATTATGTAGGTTAACAACTCACAGTTCAAGCTTGTTTTACAAAAAGAAAGTACACGATTTCGTTAACAATTGTTTCTTTGCCGTCGATTTCAAAATGGAAAATCAAAAAGAACATTTTCCTCATATTTTCTTTTATTACTTCCGAAAAGGGAAAAACGCTGTGCAAGCTCATAAAAAGTTATGTCATGTATATGACGAAGGTGCTTTAAAACTGCGGCAGTGTCAAAATTGGTTTACTAAATTTCGATCTGCAGATTTTAATGTGAAAGATGCACCACGCTCAGGAAGGCCAATCGAAATTGATGATGGCAAAATAAAGGCACTGATCGATTCGAATTGGCGTTTAACGACACGAGAGATTGCTGAGAATCTTAACATATCGAAATCGAGTGTTGAGAACCATTTAAAACGACTTGGATACATTAGTAAGCTCGATATTTCGGTACCACATGAGCTCAAAGAAATTCATCTCACTAAGCGTATTGACATCTGCGATTCTCTTTTGAAACGTGAGGAAAATGATCGATTTTTGAAACGTATGATAACAGGCGACGAAAAATCGATCGTCTACAACAACGTCAAACGAAAAAGATGGTGGAGCAAGCGTGATGAACCTGCTGAAAGCACTTGAAAAGCAGATATTCACCAAAGAAAGATTATGCTGTCAGTCTGGTGGGACTGTGTATTTTGAGCTGCTTGCAAGGAATCAAACCATTCATTCAGACGTATACTGTCGTCAACTGGATAAATTAAATGATGCCATCGAACAGAAACGTCGAGAATTGGTGAATCGCAAAGGTGTTGTGTTTCACCATGATAACGCTAGACCACGTACAAGTTTGGTCACTCGTGAAAAATTGTTGCAGCTTGGATGGGACGTGTTACCATGATGTTACCACATCCACCATATTCGCCAGACCTGGCACCATCAGATTACCATTTGTTTGGTTCTTTGCAAAACGCCTTGAATGGTAAAACCTTTACTGCTGATGGGGATATCAAATCGTTGTTGGAATTGTTTTTTGCTGAAAAAGATAAGAACTTTTTTGAGCGCGGAATCATGAAGTTGCCTGAAAAATGGCAAAAGATAATCAAACAAAATGGACAATACATTGTTTAATAAAGTTTTTGCTTCCCATGAAAAATTCGCCTTTTATTTATATAAAAAAAACGCAATTACTTTTTGGCCAACCCAATATATCTTCGCACAAATATCTATTCTTAACGTATATAACACAATCAAAATTTACGGCAGTTATGGACACGTGGGGGATGACAATATTGATTCGGCAGCAAGGTAAACCTGTTCTTCTTCCCCATAGCGCATTCTTAATTCTTACTTCCCCATGTCTTCACGAGACATGAAATTAAGCAATTACTTTATATTAATATCTTATTATAAATTAATCTTAATAATATAAATTATATTAATATCTTATTTATATTATTATAATTTATTTTATATTATCTTTTTCATACTCTGGCTGCCTCTGTAACCCCTCTCTCTCTCCTCCTAAAGCTTACCTATTAAAATGTATTAAAATTAATACATTTTCGCTCTGTCCCCCTCTTTTTTGTGTACACGCTAATAACAATTTCCTAATTTTCGATATAAATAAAACACCCGTAAAACTTCCCATAGATATTGGCTGGAGAATGGCACTCCTGGCGGTAAAATTGTTGTCGGTATCCCCACGTACGCTCGCACGTGGAAACTGACTGCCGATAGCCAAATCTCGGGGGTGCCGCCTATCGTGACTGATGGTCCGGGTGGTCCTGGACCCAACACCAACGAAGAGGGCTTGCTGTCCTACACGGAGATGTGCTCCAAGCTGACTGAACATGCGGCGGGGCGACTGCGACGTGTCGGCGACCCATCCAAGAAGTATGGTAGCTACGCGTATCAGTCGTACAACGCCGACACGGGAGAGCAAGGGATCTGGGCGGGTTACGAGGACCCGGACACCGCCGGCAATAAGGCTGCGTTCGTCAAGTCGAAGGGCCTCGGCGGTATAGCGATCGTGGATTTGTCGTTGGACGATTTCCGAGGAGTTTGCACCGGCGACAAATATCCCATTATCAGGGCAGCTAAGTACAAGCTGTAGCTGACGTAGAAGCGAAGAATATATTTTGATGGTCGAGATTAAAATTAAAAAATAATCCTGTTTGTTTCGCGAAGATGCCTTGGGTGACTGTTCGTGTACAAAAGTTATTACATTCATATACGCGTGACCCGCGTTATCGGGGATTCTCAATAAGATCGGGAGGATAACTTTTTTGAAGAGAGAATTTTAATGAGATTGTAACGTTGACTGTTTTATATGCTAATAAAAATTGCTTTTCTCATGATTCGAAGAGTTTGTTTTTATGATCTCCAATTATTTTCGAGAGATAGGTATAGTACGTTATATATGCCTTACAAAAGCTGCAAAATAAACAGACTGGAATTTAATTTGTATGATTATTACTGGTCAAATATTGTTCATAGTTATTACTCGTAAAATTGCCGTCTGCGAGAGTATAAGAGTTTGTAGGAATTTATGAGACAGATTACATTGAAAGAGATAAATCATGGAAGAACGAACGAAGAAGGAAAACTGTATATAAATAGCACGTATATGATACATATATATATATTTTTTTAGATAATATATATTTTTCGTGCAGTCTATTTTTTTCGGTCAAACGATACATTTTTGCACGGGTGTATAGCAAAGGTTCATCTCATCTTAAATAGACTAGACTCGTCAACATATTCAACAACATTGAGGATTATGCGGCATATCGGATAGTCACAATTATCGCAATCCTTTTTCGCGCTGGTCGAATTGAATTTATCTTTGCATTCGACGCGAACTCAAAACGAAGATAACGATGCGCGTAATGACACACACACACACACACACGGACGATCCAACCGATCGGCGCATCGCACTTGATCGATGCGCGAATCCACACAACCGCCGTCAATCATCTATCATGCTGTAGATCGCATATCGCATCAGACTTGTCACAATATTATACATTTGTTCTTACAAAATACTGGGAGTGGTAACTAGAACAGCTTATTTTTCTTTGTTTAGTTTGTTCTCTCTTTTTTTCTCTTATTTCATCTACGCTATATATAGGTAACAACTCGATAGAGGTACATTAACAAAGGAAGGGCACTCGTGAGAATATAGTATGCAATAATGTAACATGTAATAAAATCAATATCTTTTTCTCATCTAATCGCCATTTGATATCTAGGATCTAAGATCTATCTATACGCCGACTCGTGAGTTCACGCGCGTTATCAACGAAACAGGTCCCTCAAATTAATAGACGGCGACTTTGGAAGGCAGAAGGAAATTCATCAACCCCGTGAACCTTTACCGAATGACCATGCTTCATTCTTGTCCATTAGGCTACGTAACACTCTTTCTTCTTTTTCTTTCTTCTATCCGTTTTCTTCCTTCAAATAAAAAGAAGGCTACAATGTGAACGTTTTGCAGTATTTGTAGTACTAAATGGACAAGCACCCCAGGCAGCACATGTTAGCCTAATATATGTTTCTTAGACGTATCTAATGTCTAAGAAACATAAAGTACCATTTAAGAAACGGTTTAAATAGAAACCGTTTTTAGACCTCAATTTTAAAAACGTATTTTTCACCTTTCCACAGAAACGAAAAATGTGTTTTATTAAATTGATTTGAAATTATATAATTAATATAGAAAAAAATATTGGGTCGTCCGGAAAGTTCGTGCCGATTTTTAATAGATGGCGTTGGAACATGTCTGAATATATCAATGTTATTGAAAACATACGATTTATATACATATGCTTAAAGGTGACATTTCAACGCATCTTTAGGAAAAAAGTTGTTTCAGATAAATTGATTCGTGTCAGTTTTGTACTCTTTTGAAGATGGAAGAAAACAAAGAATTTTAGACACTTGATGCTTTTCTATTACCGGAAAGGCAAAAATGCCTCACAAGCAACAAATTCGATATGTTCTGTTTACGGAGAAGGCGCTTTAGCTGAAAGAACCGTACGTAAGTGGTTCGCTAAGTTTAGAGCTGGTGATTTTAACCTTAAAGACCAAGAACGCTCGGGCAGACCCTCTACTACTGATGATGACCAAATCAAGACACTGATCGAGAATAACCCGCGCTACACGACACGTGAATTAGCAGAGATACTGAAAATATCGAAAACCACTGTCCACGATCATGTAGTGAAGCTTGGTTACGTAAGTCGCTATGATGTATGGGTTCCGCATAATTTGGCCGAAAAAAATTTAATGGATCGCATTTCCATCTGCGACTCGCTGTACAAGCGCAACGAAAACGTACCATTTTTGAAGCAATTAGTGACGGGTGACGAAAAATGGATCATTTACAACAATGTAGAACGAAAAAGATCCTGGGGTAAGCGAAATGAACCAGCATTAACCACTCCGAAAGCCGGCCTTCATCCAAAAAAAGTCATGCTCTGTGTCTGGTGGGATTGGAAAGGAATCCTATATTATGAGCTCCTACCACACAACCAAACGATAAATGCAGATAAGTACTGCTCGCAACTGGACGAATTAAAGACAGCGATTCAGGAAAAACGTCCAGAATTAGCTAATAGGAAGGGCGTCGTGTTCCATCAGGACAATGCCAGACCTCATGTTTCTTTGACTACCCGACAAAAATTGTTGGAGTTTGGCTGGGATGTGCTACCTCACCCACCGTATTCACCAGACATTGCACCTTCAGACTTTCACTTATTTAGGTCTTTGCAAAATTCTCTTAGCGGCAAGAACTTCAACTCTTTGATCGACATAAAAAACCACCTTGAGGAGTTTTTCGCCGAGAAACCTAAGAAGTTCTGGGAGAATGGAATCTTCCAGTTGCGTGAAAGATGGACAAAGGTTGTGAAACAAAACGGTGCATACATAAGTCAATAAATATTTAATCGACATAAAAAAATGTTGCCTTTGAATTTTCCTTCAAAATCGGCACGAACTTTCCGGACGACCAATAGTAATTTCTACTTACTTTGCGAGTATTAATTATTTTTACATCATACGTTTCAATGTACTCGATTATGGAACAAGAGACAAAAATCAACACAAGTGTGTGTGATTCCCACCTCTGATTCACCAAGCGACCGATAGATGGCCAGGCAGACGTGACGTTCTCGCAAGTAACATTTGTGTTATCACCTTATAAATAACCATCCGGAAAACCGATCCAATACTCTTTTCTTCTTCTTTTCTTTTGAAACTTTGAGATCACTGTTACTTGAAGTGATATTTCAAAAGAGTGAGATTCCACTACACGAAATTTAGAGAGTAATTCATAAAATAGTTTTTTTACAAAAATGTGACTTAACTCTGTCTATCTTTGAGGCACTGATATATAGAATTGATAAATATTTTCTGATGGTTTCTGAAACGTTTTCCTAACGTTTTTTCGTTGGACATTTTTCTCCTAAATAAACGTTTCAATAAAATGGTTATGAAACGTTTTGAAACCAATGTGTGCTGCCTGGGACCCTACGGCATTTCGACGGCAATTCCTCCACGTCCAGGTCAAGAAGCAGCTTTCGGTTCGAGTGCAACGCGCGAAACTCGTGCATGATTAACGACGTCGTTTCTTCGCAACCGCGCGCATCTGTCAAAAATATTAAGTACTACGTATATAATGTTCTCTAGTCGTTATATAAATCCATTCTCGAAATTGGTTTTATCCGCAGGCGTGTGATTTTGAGTCGCTGAGTGAACCCACGCGTATCGATCTTTCTTCCCTCGCAATGTTCGTTCGCAAGGATAAAGGGTGCATGCATGCGGACGTTTGCGTACACGACGAGGGAGAGAGGGCGGAGGGAGGCGTCTTGAT